>NW_028324307.1:497500-800000 GCF_058129835.1 Hydra viridissima | reverse complement strand
AAATTTAGAAAATCTAAATTCAAGATTATTGAATTTCATTCAAGATAAATTCTATTATTTTAAAGTTTCTTTTCAGTTTTACCAATTGTTTTTAAAAATTACTCTTTATTTTATGATATTTTGAATTTTTTAAAAATCTTTTACATAAACTCTTTCTTTATAACAGTTATTTTTTTTATAACAGTTATTTTTTATAACAGTTACTATAATTCAAGCTTTTTATGTAAAATTGTTTATGTAAATACATTTTTGATGTAATTATGTTTTTAATGTAAATATATTTTTAAAGTAAATATATTGTTAATTCAAATATAACTCTTTATTTTTAAATATTTGAGCAAATGACATCAACATTATTTACTATTTTTGTAACTTAACTTTCCAACCATTATCCTTTTTTACACTCCTTTGGCTGGTTTCTTTATATTGTAATTAATGATTCTTTCCCATAAATTCATATCCATCAATGCTAAAATCTATTCCTTTAGCATGATATGAACCAAATCTCTAACTCTGTTATATCTAATAATTTTTAAGTACATTAATTAGCATTTTTACTCTTTAAACAACATTTTTATGGGTGTTGCTCCTTTAACGTATATTTTTTTAAGTTACTAGCTTTATCTCTTTAATTACAATATTTTTTTAAAAAGCATCTCAAAACATTTTACTTGCAAATAAAAAAGTTTATTTAATAACAATCAACATTTTAAAACATTAAATTACTTGAACTAAGATTATTATATCCAATATGTTTTACACTGAGTTTCTCTGATTTTTCCTTTTTTTTTTTTTTTTTTTTTTTTTAAATAAATAGAGATTTTGTTGGTATTGCTAATATGTCCTAATATGCTTGTCCTTTGTTGTTGCTCCCCTATGTTTGCATAGAGCTTTGTTATCACATTAAATCACATTCTAGTAGGATTATTATTGTGAAATCACTAAAAGAATGAAGCAATTTTGTAAGCATAACATGCTAATTAAATTTTAAAGAATGAGACTTAGGTAAAGTTGGGAAGAAACAAATTCTTGTTGATATGTAAGAGCTTATTAGTTCATGATGGAATTTTGAAGATTTATTTGAAGTTATGGTGTGTAGCTTTCCTTCTTAAAATTTAGTGTTTAATGTCCACTTTTACAAAAAATTAGCCTGTTGCATTCATTATGATCATGAGAAATGAGAGAAAATCTCCTTTGATTTGTCTTTTTTCCACATCACTTGTTTATGTGTATATGTTAGTTTTTATTTATGCTATAGCTTTATATAAGAAATTATAGTTTTTTATGCTTAAAGATTTTTTAAAAATTTCAAGAAAACAGAACAACTTGTTTATGTTTCTTTAGTAAAAGCTGAAAAAAATGTTGCAAGATTCATTTGTTATTTTTTAAAAAAGAAGAATTTAAAGCTTTTTATGGAGCAGTTGGTAATTTTTAGTTGTTCTTTTTTTTTTTTTTTTTTTTTTTCTTTAGCTAATATAGAATAATCTTTTTAGTAACATATTATCTTCATAATGTGTATAAATAAGTTTAATTTAAAAAAATGAAATTTTATTCACTTGAAAAATACAATTTGAAATGGCCTACAGAAGTATAATTAGTATATATATATAAATTATATAGTTATAATCAACAATGGAAAATATCTTTGTAATTAAATTTTTTTTTTGATTTATACGCAGGTGGGATTTAGAATATTGATATTTTCTTTTTATGCAACAGGAATGCAAACTCTGTTAAAAGGTGTTATTTTATATTAACCCTCATAATTATCATAATTAACCATACATAATTATACAATAGTTATCATACAATATGATTTAATGTTCTATCTTTATAATCTGAATTTAAACTGTGGTAGTTTTATATTTGTAATTAATTACAATTAAAGTGCTGCATATTGATTTTGTTTATAAAATTTTATTTTCAATAAAAAAGTTCATGCAAAAGAATAGCTCAAACCTTTGAAATAATGATAAATTAAGTTTTTTTAATATAAATTTTGTTGTATAAAAAAATTTTTCTCATGCAAAATCATATTACAAAGATAAGTTAAAGTTTGATTTTCTTAAAAAGATTTTTTTAAAGCAAAATCTTTATGCAGCACTTTAGTTGTAATGCTTTATTATAAGTTGTTTTAATCTGAATGGTATGAGAGAAGGTTGAATAAGGTTCACTTTTAATCTGATGGTTTCATAATAAGCTTAATGCTCAATAATGGCAATTTCATATAAAACAAAGGTTTTATTGTGTTACAATGTGATACCCTCCCATATGCTTTTTACGGATTTTTTGAGAAATTTACTTAAAATGTTTTTATTTAATCATAAACAGTTTTTAAAAAAATTAAAATAATAGTTTAATAGTTCACATGTTAGATGTAAATCACCTTTTTTGTTATTTATATTCTGTGATTAAATTACTTGAAATAACTTTATCAAATTGTATGTATATTGCATACATTTTATTTAAGTATAAATATACTTAAGTATATACATACATGCTACATGCATACATACATGCATAGATACATATATGCATATATACATACATACATACATACATACACACACATACATACATACATACATACATACATACATACATACATACATACATACATACATACATACATACATACATACATACATACATACATACATACATACATACATACATCATATATACATGTTTATGCATAAGTATATATATATGTATATGTTTATAGATTGCATTAAAAACTTCTTTTTTGTTTTATATAAATTAGAGAAACTTTAGAAATTTGTTAAAAGTTGGAGAGATATACCAAAAATTAAATATTTATGAAATTTGCTTTTGATTATGTCTGCTAAATAGAAATGAGAAATTTGTTTTGCATATATGCAAGATTTTCAATTAAGCATAAACATATTTTTAAACTTAATTATATTAAGCTTTTTTTAAAGGTTGAACTGGTTTTATAAATGCATGCATAAGCTTTAACAAACACAAATTTATCACACAGATAAAATATAAATGACAAATTAACATATATAGCAGAAAAAAGAGTGCATATATATATATATATATATATATATATATATATATATATATATATACATATATACACACACATACAAATTAAAGATTATTAGTGATGCTTCAAAAATTAAAGTTTATGGAGTTAGCATACAACAACATATCAAAAAAATGTTATTTTAAAGAGCAATTTTTTGTTGTTTAATTAATTACATGGATATTTGAAGAGCATTTTCTTATTTTTAATGATTAGGAGCTAATTGAAGAATTCCCTAAAAAATGGTTCAACAAAAGTTTAAGTTTTAATTTCAAAACTTTCATGAAGTTGTTGAACAGTTGTTAGTTTTTTCGTTGATTTTTTTTATCAAGAATTGTCATACAGTTTTTATTCATTTATTTTGATGTTATAATAATTTGAATGTTTATTAATGTTAATGTGTCTATTTTCATTAGATTTTTAATATTAAATTAAAAATGAATATCATTTTGATATTTTTTCGCAAGTTAATGTAATTGTATTTAGTATAAAACTATGAATTAATGCTTGGATTAAATTCTTTTTTTATTAGAATTAGTTTAATGGCTTGTATTTGTGCACTGTCTTGTTTGAACACAGCAATTTTTTGTCATTTCATTAACAATTTCTAGAATAAACAAAGTTGCTTTGATTTGTTATCTGATACTTATCTGATTTTCTTGTATTTTTGATATTTTTTTTTTTACCCCTTGATAGTTTTTGGGTGGAATATCATTAACTTTTTATAAATATTTTTTGTTTTTATAAGATTTTTTTTTTGCTATTTTTTGATTGTCTTCATTTAAAAAAAAATTATATAGCTCTGAATATACAAATGGATTCAAAGAAAAATGAAAAAGGGTTTCATTCATTTTTATTATATATTCTAGAGCTATTTTCAAATCTTCACTAATAGTCTTTGTAGATTTAAATTTTAATAACTGTCATTGAATAAACCTCTGGTTTTAATGTTATTAAAGTTGTATTTTGATAGAAAATATTTGTTAATAGTTCACTGTCAGTCATGCTGTTAATGATATTGTATGCTGTTAAGACACTTTCACAAATGTGTATAATAATATTATCAGTAAAAATTGTCTGATTTCCTTTCAATTAAATAAACAAAATTTTGATTTTTTGAATAATTTTTGAAATTAAAAGAAATTTCTTTTTTGTATATAATTTGTAAAAGACTTTTTGAATTAAATTGTTTAAAAAAAGTTACCTTTAGCATTTAATTTAATTTTTGACTCATTTTTTTAATGATCAGATTTCTATCTGAAATTTAGACCACACGCTCAGATAGTCCAACCCCATCCTCAGTGTCAACAATGTCAGAATGGGATGACTTTAATGAAACATTGCAACAAGTATTGACATGGCTACAACAAGCTGAGATCCAGCTTAAGCATCAAGAGTATGTTTCAGAAAATGTCGACAAAGTAAAGGAACAGTTTCGAGAGCATGAGGTTCATTCTCCTTCTGTATCTCCTTTTTTTCTGTAAAAATTTCTATTGTTTTTTTTTTTTTGTTGATGCCACAATTTTTTTTTTGTCAGGATTTCATGATGATTTTGACTTCACATCAGACAAGTGTTGGTAGTGTTTTAGAGTTTGGAAGTCAACTTATCAATGAAAATATTGTTGTTGGAAAAGAAGAAAAGGAAATTCGTGAACAGATGACTCTATTAAGTGAGCGGTGGGAAAATTTACGTGTATCAGCAATGCAAAGGCAGGCTGAGTAAGTAAAGCAAAAGTTTTAATATTCAGGTTTTTACAGTCAGAAGTATATTTCTTAGGTTTTATAACCAAGTCTTTTTTTGGTATAAACTATTTTTAATTTTAGCCTACACCAACACTTGATGAAGCTTCAACAATTACAATTAAAAGAACTTGGGGACTGGTTAACTAAGGCAGAAATTAAAATGAAAACTGCAGATCGCATAGGATCTGATATTGATGTAGTTAAGCGACAAGTTGAAGAACATAAATTGATGCAAGAAGACCTTGAAAATCAACAGCAGCAGGTGAATTCCCTTAGTCATATGGTTGTTGTTGTGGATGAAGCTGAATCTGAAGATGCCACTGCAGACTTGGAGGAACAGCTTGGAGTTCTTGGAGAAAGGTGGTCCCTTGTATGTAAATGGACTGAACAAAGGTTTCTTTTTAAATATTATTTCTTCAAATTTTCTTCACAAATATTTTTGTCAATTTTTTATTTATTTTTTTTAATTAATTTTTTTAGATGGAACAGTCTTCAAGAAGTACTTACAAGTTGGCAACAGTATCGTGATGAAGAGCAAAGGTTGAATGAATGGTTGTCAGAAAAAGAGAAGGCACTTAAAGAAATTTCTGATGTGGACATGGGTGACAAAAAAGAAGTGCAGTTGCAAATTCAAAAGTTAAAGGTATCGATAGTTTGATTTCACATGTGGAATTTTAACACTGAAAAAGAACATATCACATGCATAGTTTAAACTTAAATCAACACAAAGAACACATCACATGCATTTGAACTTATTTCAACACAAAGAACAAAACTTAAAAAAATACCATTATTAGTTGGGTTAATTTGATTTCACTCTCCTTAAATATGATAACATATAGTTCACTATAGATCAAATAGATCAATAAGGTCATTTGTGGAGTTAATTACTCATGTTGAAATGAAGTAAGGTAAGGCCTGAGCTTATGAAGTTCTCAAATTATTATTAAACTGTTAGAAAACTTGAGTTGGTTTTCAACATTATTCTATTATTATATATAAATATTGTTGTAATTAAGTGCTGAAATGCATTAATATATTTATTGACCAGCTAGTGACAACTTTGATGTTATTAAAGTTTCATACTAGGGCACTTGTAATCTTCAGCCAGCTGTCAATGTTCTTGATCTAATTATGTTTACAGATGATACAAATTATTCCTACTCTTACATGTCAATCAAAAGTATCTTCCAAACTGTAAATATTGAACTTAATGCATGGTTCATATCAAATAAGCTATCAATAATAATAAGTCATAAAAAAAAAAAAAAACAACAACTAAATACAATAAAGAAAAAGAAAGCCTTTATAAAATTGCATTCAATAATAATGGTCTAATGACTAATAGTCAGCAATTTAATTTTCACTGTCAAATGAAGCAACTAAATAAAATGAAAATACAAATACATAAGAAGTAAGTACTTTATTACTATTAATCATTACTTTAAACACATATTTTAATGGTAAACATTTCATTTGCTTTTGTTTTTTTGCTTATTGTTGCTATTTTTCATTTAGTTAAATTAGTAGTTTGAAATTCTTTTTTATCAAAAACATTTAAAAAGTTTTTATTAAAAATCTTGATATAATCTCAATATTTTGATATTGGTTTTTCTTTTTTTTAATTTTTTTAATAGAGCCTGGAAATAGAGCTAACACGGCAGCAAGCTTCTTTTGGTAACTTTAATAATGCAGCACAAGCAGTGGCTCAAACATTAGAGGAAGACTCTCCAACCATTAATCGAATTCAAGATACTATGGAAGACTTCAATAATAGATGGAATAAAATTGCAAGCATGCTCAATACAAAGATGAAACATGTGAGTTATGTTCCTAAAACAATTATACTTTTTGGAAGGTTAAAAACTAATTTTTAAATTTGTTTAAATTTTAAGTTAAGAAGTATGGAAAATAGACTGCAGTCATTCTTGAAAGAATTGGATGAGAATTTAAACTGGATAATTGATGCAGAGACATTATTAAAACCTCAAAAGAATCCACAGAAAGAGTTAATCGAGGTTTGAAAAAAATTATTGCTGAAATTTAATATTGAAAAAAGGAAAAATATTTTTTACACTCAAATAACTATTGTTTCATTTTTTTATTTGTTGTTATTGCTTCTTCATACAAAATATGACTTTCTTTAGTCACTTCATCAAGCTATAATGAAACGTCGAACAAGCATTACAGTCCTTGCAAACACTGGAAAAGAACTCATGAGTCAAACATTAACTGCTGGACAATCTGGTATTGGTATACAACAATCTTTAATAAATTTTACTAACCACTGGGACTCTTTGCAAAAAATGGTGATGGAACTCAGACAAGAAAATGAAGTATCAGAGTTAAAAAAAAAGTTTATAGTTGAAGTGCAGCGAATTCTCACTGCAATAACAGAAATCACAACATATGTTGAGAAGATTAGTGTTGAGTTAGCAAAAGATCCTAAAGATTTGTTTAAAAAAATAGAGGTTAAAACTTTAATACTTTGTAAATATTTTCTTCAATAATAGTTATAAGAATAATGATAAATAGAAGAAGAAAAAAATTTAAAATAGTGAATACATCAGTAAAAATGGTAAATAACTATTAACATGATATTGTTGCAATGTTATATTTTTGAATTTGAATAATACATTATATATAATACACTATTTGTTATTATAGTTTGTTATAATCTATAGGCAAAGAGTAAAAAAAAAAAAAAAATAAATAAACAAAACGTTTTTGTTCGTTTAGATAAAAATTAAAGAGTTGATGAAATGCTCTGAATTACTGGAAAGCCTGTCAAAAGAATGTCAATTTGTAAGTGATCCTGCTTTGAAATCTGCACTCAATGTTGAAATTGAAGATGCTGTGCAGAAGCTAAAGAAGGCAAATGTTTATCTGGAAGAAAAAAAACAAACAATTATGGTGACTATACAAAGCATGCCACCGCAAGAATTTTTAGATAGCACATCGTTGGTGAAGGAGGTACTCGATGAGGTCTTTCCCTTTGTAAGTAAAGAGTTCAAGTACGCTGAAACACCAGAAATGAAGATTTTGGGTGCCAATTTAGAGGTTTTCTTACTGCTTTATTATTTTATTTTATTTTTTTTTTATGAATTTTACTAATTTATATAAAGTTAAAAAAAAAAAAAAGTTATAAAACTGATTAGATTTTATCGTTTCAAAAGTTTTTATTTTTATTTTATAGTTAAACTCATAAAATTAGATATTATTTATTTTAGGAAAAACTGCTAAAGCTTAAAAAACTAGAGTCTACTCTGAAGTCCCTTACCAACAACCAAAATGAACTTTTGCGAAGTTTGCATGTTGACATTTCTCAAAAGTATCGTAAACAAATCACAGATTTGAACAGACAATGGATGGATTGTGTTAAGATAACTGAAGCAAGATTGCAGCGTGTAAATGAAGCTTTATTACAAACAAAGGAATTGGATATAGCAATGAGCGAGACTTTTAACTGGATGGATGATGTGGACAAATTCCTTGATGAAATAAGAAGCACCATTGCTGAAGGTGATGCAGAGACTTTAAGTTCTCAAGTGCAAGAAGTAGAGGTGATTTTAAAAAAGTATTATCTATACAACTTTAGATCACAGAGCACTATACTGATATTTTATAGATTATTTTTAGTTAATGAATTATTCATTGTGTTGACCTCAATCATTTTCAGCAACAAAGAAATTCCTTATCAATATTTAACACAACACTTAACATAACTGATTTTTAGTTAATGGCTTAATGATTATAAAAGCACAATTATTGCTTCATATAAAATATAGATTAGTTTCTTTTTTTTTTTTAGGCACTGCAACAAGATATTTCAACAGTGCAAAAAAAAGTGGATTCCTTAATTGAAACATGTACTTTAATCATGAATAGAGGTGAAGATTCTTATTCTGCTATGCTACAATTGAAGCTAAAAAATCTGCGTGAAAGATGGGGAAGAGTTATTGTTAATACTGAAAAGCAAAAAGAAAATTTGAGAAATGCTGGCCTAAAATTTCAGGAAGTTAAAGCAGGCATTAAAGCACTGCTGGAATATTTGACTGCCATTGAAATCAATTTACAGAATGAAAAGTGTAATAGTTTTGATAAAAATGGGCTGAAGTTAAAAATTGATGCTTATGAGGTTGAATGTTCTTCTGTGTTTTCCTTTTAAATATTTACTTCTTATTTACATTTACTAATTTATTTTTACTGCTGTTCTAATTATATTTATAGCACTATTAAATTATATCAAACTCTTTACTACTTTTTCTTAGATCATTATTTTCATTTGATAACAAATACTTTTATAGGAAATAAAGATGCAGTTGGTTGTTAAAGGTGTTATAATTGATGAGTATTTAGAATCAGTAAATCAGTTAATTGCAACAGCCCCCTCAGGAACTGAAACTCCTGCTGTAATTAAGGAATTAGTTCATGGAAGTCACATGTTTGCAAAAGTGACAGCTAAAGTGGAGTTAGTTTCATTTTTTTTTAACACATTTTATCTTTTTTAAGTAGTTCTTTTTTCTGATGGAAGTTGTTGCTGCTGTTGTTGTTGCTAATATAATTGTTATAGATTGATGCTATTATAACTTCAATAATGTTGTTTGCAAGAATTTTAACAAATTTGTGTTGCAAATATATAAATACAAGTTTGAAATTGTATCTTTGAAAAATTTTATCTAAGTTAAATTGTATGTTTGTTATAAAAATTTTGTACTATTTTTTTGAACTTTTGTCAATCGAGAGCTAATTTTCCTAATATTTTTATTTATTTTTTTCCAGTGATTTTTTTTTCTAGTGATTTTTTTTTTCTTTTTCTAGTGATTTTCTTCTTAATTTGAAGAGTACATTCTCTAAACTTGAAGTGCTGGAAAATCTTATTTCAATGGTCTATCAGAATATGGATGTAACTGAGATTGCAATTGACTCTGCAAAACTGAAACTAAATGAAGATGATGAAAAACTTGAAAAATGTCTAGCGGTGAGTTACCTTCAAAACTCTTACATCCCTATAGTTTTTATTTGTATCATGAACTGCCTGAACAATAAATCCTTCAATGCTTATGTTTTTAAAAATTTGCTTTTTTCCTTGCTTTATTTTTCAGTTTATGTTTTTCTCTTACTTCTGACAGGATCTTGATAACCAGTATAGTTATTTGTCATCAGAAAACTTAAAAGATATTGACAATGCAGCCAGTGATATAACAATGAATAGCAATGGAATGTGCTCTTCATTTGTATGTGCCATGATCAGTGATTATGAAAGTCGCTTAGAAGACACAAGAGAGCGATCAAAGAAGGTAAAAAAGAAAGAGAAAAATTCATTTTCTATAAAAGTTCTAAATATTAGTAATTTATAAAATCCATACTTCTAAATTATTTTGTGCAAATGCCAAATTCATTAGAGAATTTAAATTTAAAAAAATTTAAAAGATGAATAAAATCCCAATATGAAATTTTCTTGTTGTAAAAAAAAAAAAGTAAAAAAGATGTGCAATTAAATTTTTATACTAATATTGTGATAAATTATGCTAATTATATGTTATAACTATAGCATATTAGCATAGTTAATAAAATATGCTAATGACATACTTTAATATACTCATATTACAATAATAAACAAATTACTGATATTGTAGTTATAAATAATATACAATAAAATGAAGCTAATAATTTCTAAAAATAGTTGAATATACTTAGAACAAAAATCAAATGATAAAATTTGATTGGTAATTAAAATAAAATGTGGCTGGTAGATAAAAAAGTTTTTTTATTTTAGTTTCGTTATATAGTTGAAGGCGAGCTTTTGAAAAGACGCCAGTTAAGCGATGATTTAGTGCAAATTGATAACTGGCTTCAGACTACTGAGAAATTGGTTAATGAACGAATCAATGGTTTTGTGGTTATTGAAGAGCAGTTTATTGAAGTAATATTTGTTGTGTATGAGAAAAGTTACAAAATTATATATTATTCAAATATTCTATAAAAACTAGATGCTATGGTATTTTTGTAAGCTATTCCATAAAAATATTTTTGTTTATAGCTATCAGCAGATTTTTGGACTGCTTTAGTTATTTGAGATTTTTTTTGTGTTTAAGCTACAAGAATATCATAGTAGAAGAGTTTATTCTTTATTTATAGTTTTTTATAAGATTTGAATAAAATTTTTTTTACAACAAAATTAAAGAAAAATATTTTTTGTGTCTTTAGAATCTTCAGGAACAAGTGTCTTTAAATCTAGCTTTAGTTTCCTCTGCAGAAGGTACAATCAAAGAGTTAATTTTAGCTGGAGGTCCTCAAAACCATATTACTCTTGAGAATAAGTTTAATGGCATCAAATCTCGCTGGTCCAAACTGATAGAGTCTATAAAAGTCCTAGAACAACAGCCAAACATCAAAGAAATGGAAAAAAGGTTTGCAGCTTTGGAAGGAAGTACTCTTTCTGACATTGATAATCTTAAACGTAGAATTAAAAAAGTAAAATTGGCTTCACCTGAAGTTCCTGATATACAATTAGCAGTTGAAGCACTTGAGGTAATTATTGCTTATTTATTTGTTAAAATTTTTTTATCTTTTTTTTGTGATAAAGTAAAAATAAAAATGTTATCATTATGAACGATTTGAAAAACAACATTGTTTTAAGTTAGCAATCTTATTTCAACAGCAATTGTCATCATTGTGTTCAAGCATAGAAGATAACATTTTAGCATTACAAAACATTGCTGCTGATATTTCGACAAGAGTGAACAAAAATCTTGACCCTCAAGTTGATCAAGTCAGAAAAGAATATGAAAATGTCAAAAACTTACTAAAAGTACAGGAAATAGTAAGTTGATTGTTTTAATTTAAGTGAAATTAAAAATTAATTTGTTATGTTTAAAGAGCATGGCTAACACAGAACAGAATGACTGAGGTTGCATAACAATATTTTGATAAATTTTTTAAAATATCATCTTAGATATTTGGAGATGCACTTCCTCTTTCTGAAATTATTTATGCAAATCTTGATTCACTCAATGATTGGTTAAGATCTATACAAGATAGTTTGAATAACATTTCAAAAGAGTTTTTGCCTGAATTCCCAGAGGACTCAATACAAAATGTGCAGGTATTTTTTCTCTCTACTTCTTAACAAACAAAAAAGAGTTTTTTGCTTTTTATTCTGTTTACAGCTGAAATAATTTTTGGTTAGAATTAATTGAAATTATTGTTAATTTTTTATTTAGACAATGATTTCTGAACTCAATGCTAAAGCTCAGGATGTTCAACAGTTAAACAATAATACAGTGCAACTTTGTAAAATGTCAGAAGCTGATTCATTTCGTTTGTTAGAAGCAAGAGTTCACGATATTTATGATACATACACTAGTACAAAACAACAGGCCAAAGAAAAGTATGATTTGCTATTAAAACAGCATGATCAGGTAAAAGAATACAAAGAAATAGCAAGAGATCTAAATGCATGGATTGACAGCAGGCGAAGTACATTAGAGGCTATTGGTGGTGTTTCAAACAAATTTGATATTGAAATGGAGCTGATGAAACTAAAGGTTATTGTTTTTTTATTTCAAAGTTGAAGAAATGAAAATCTAATGTGTGTATTTAATGTTTGTGCTGTCAAGTTGGCTAGGAGTGAAGATAAAATTACAATTTCTGCAGAAAACATTTTTTCATTATTTCACAGAAACTTTCTTGTTTTTTCAGGGAATTAAGTCAATTGTTGACGCCAAAGAATCAGAGTTAGATTGTTTTAAAGCACGAGGAGACGATATTACAGCAATCGGCAACTCTAAACTTGTAAATCTATGTGAAAAGGATATTTTTAAAAGATGGAATGAGCTTGAGGATAAAATTCGGTACATTCAAGCCACCCTTGAAATCAAATTGAAAGAAATTGAAAGGACTGAAGGAGCACCTCCAGCTAAACAAAGAGTTATTGAACAGGAAGAGGTTAATTTTTCTTTGCATTTATTAAAAAATTTCAGTTATTGAATTAACAGTTTTTCAAAATTTCTTGAAAATATTTTATTTAAAGATTGTTATCAGTGAACCAATAAGAACTGTTGAAGTGCAAAGTATCAATATTGATTTATTAAATGAAGATGAAGAACTAACTGAAAAGAAAAACAAATCAGAACCTCTGATTGTACCCTCTGAACCAATGGAAGTGCAAGAATCTGAGAGAATGGTGTTTGTAAAGCAACCGTCCTTTGATAGAAAAGGTTTGATTATAATTACCATGAAATATTTTTGCCTTTTTTCTTTTAAAATTACATTAATTTTTTTTATCTTAATTTATTTACAAATTCTGGTCCAGGAAATAACAAATAACATTTTTAGTAAATTTAGCATTAGCAAAGCATTCTTAAAAATTTATGTTTTTTTCTTTTTAGTTTGTTTTTAATTATTTTTGTTTCAACATGATAATTCTCATCATTGGTTTTAGTTAACAAAGTAGTAAATTATAATATTGATTGTAATGTTAATAATAAATTATATTATTGATATTAATGTTATAGTAATATTTTTTTTGATAACATATCATATGATTAGTAATATAATATTGTATAATAATGTAATAATGATATTAATATTATTGATAATATTATGTATTATTAAAAAAAAACTTTATCTGTTTTTAGTTAATCTTAATAAGACTATTGAAAGTTTGGTTGCCGAATTAGATGAAATCGAAAAATCTCTGTTTAGCTTAAACAGCAGTGAAAATATTAAAGATGTGCAGGAAAATGTTGAGGTATTTTTTTTCTTTTGTCCAGCTTTTTTTACACCATAAGTTAATTATTATATTTAAATAATTTAAACTTATAAAGTGAAGTCTTTTTAAAATTGATTTAAAACTTGTTTTGTTTTCTTTTTTTAAACATTCCTTTATATATATTTTAAGAAATCCTGCCCAATTATTTTTCTGTCTTTAGAAATTTTTCTGTTATTAAATACAAACAATAAATGAGAAAGTTAATACATTTGACAATTTTAAAGTGACTTTTTCTATTTAAAACTATTTAAAAACCTTTTTGGTTTAGAAATTAGACAATCAACTTTTTGGCCTTCAACCAGACTTTGAGAGTTTACTAGAAGAAGCTGGTAATAAAGTGGGTGAACTTGAGTTGAACAATAACTCCATTTTAAAGCTGACACGCAAGATTAGCAGTGTGCACATAGGCCTTGAGATGAGGCGTCAAAGTTTGAGAGAGTCTGATTACAAGTTGAATTGCATTAATACTGATTTAGCAATTATACGACAATGGCTAGTACAAACAGACCAATTGCTCAGAGATCCACAATCTGACAAACTTAAGGTTTAAAAAAAAAAATTCCTTTAAGTTGTATTTTACAGGTTATATTTTACAAATTTCAGCTTTTTTTATTGGTTTTAATATTTTAGGGGCTTGAGCTTTTTGAACTGAGGGCAGCTGAACTAGAAGCTGTAAATATCCGTGCAGAACAGCTATCAAATGTGTGTTCTGATACCCAAATTCCAAAAGAAGATATTATAGGCCTTAATAAGAAATTTAAATTGTTATCTCGTCACTTTGAGCAATACCAAAGGCCTGAAGAGAAAGGTTTTTTTTTTTTACATTTTAAATATTTGTAATTGATAATGATTTAGTTTTAGCAAATTTGTGCAAAAAAGCTTTTTCTATAAAAAGGTTTTGCGCTTTAAGTATAGTACAAAGTATTTTTAAATTAAGTATGTACATTTCAAAATGGAATAAGGATTTTTTTACTTTGGATTCTAATTTGAGAGCAATATAAAATATTCTAAAGTTCATTTTTAAGAAAATTAATTTTTAAATGAAATTTTTTCTTAGTGACAACATACAAAATAAGTGTTGAAACAGGAGACTTTCCTGATGCTGATACAAGGGCTAATGTCTCAATTAAGCTTTTTGGTGAATATGGTAATAGTGATCAACTTCAGTTCCAAAAATCTGAGACAAAGCGTAAAAAGTTCCAAGTGAATCAAGTAGATTTATTTACTTTCCGTAACCAGCCTTGGCTAGGTAAGCTGTCTAAGCTACGAGTTTGGCATGACAATGAAGGTGCTTCACCTGCATGGTACTTGCAAAGTATTTACATTCTGGATGAACTTTCTGGTCGTTTATTCTGTTTTGTCATAAAGTCTTGGCTAAGTAAAGACAAAGGTGCTGTTTTAAAGGAGGCACCTGTCAATGCTGTAGCATTATACAAAGAATCAGGTTAAACTTACAGTTGTTGTTTTAAATAATTATCATATTTTTTATCATTAATTTTTTTAGATCATAAATTTTCTTTTTGTAAAGGTTTAGTTGTGTTTAATTTTGTTGTGAAATTTACTTTAGGATCTGATGTATTAACAAAAAAGCACAGAGTAGTAGATATTCATTGGTTATTTGAAAGTGTGGCCAATGCTAAAAAGATAAAACCATATCAAGAGTTTGTATCAGATATAAAGAATACAATAGTAAAATTAGAAGAGCTTCAAAGCAAACTTAAATTGGACTGCTTTTCAGGAAAACCATTTGACGAATATGCAAAGCAAGAAGCTGTTATAAATGTATAATTTATTTTGTCATCTTAGCATATTGCTTTTTATTTTAGTTAAAACTAAAAATCTTTTAATATTTTTTCAGGAGGTTTTAGCAACTGTAAATGAACTCCATCCAGTCATTGCAAGTACCATGGCAAGTTGTGAGCAATATTTATCAGAAGGTACAGAGAAGAATATGCAAGAAATTGACATTAGCTTGACATTAATGAGATCTAAATGGAACTCTTTAAATAAAGATCTGAAAGAGAGACAGTTGATATTTAGTAACATTGAAAAACAATGGAAAAAGCTTCATATAGATATCACAGAGTTTTCAAGTTTTCTTGGAGGTTTAGAAAATGAAATTTCAACTTGTGAAAGAACAGAGAAAAATTATAAGGTAAAAATATTGCTATTATGCAATCCATCATCATCATCATCATCATCATCATCATCATCATCATCATCATCATCATCATCATCATCATCATCATCATCATCATCATCATCAGCATCATCATCATCATCATCATCATCATCATCATCATCATCATCATCATCATCATCATCATCATCATCATCATCATCATCATTGTCATCATTATTTTTTTTTATCTGCATCATTTTTACCATCATTTAATGATTTCTTAAGCAATTGTTTTTATAGGCTCTTGAGGCAGCTGTTCAAGAAAAATCTGAATTGTTCCATTCAATAAACCAGTTAACAGACCATGTGATAGTTAATTCTTCTGAAATCAATGGAAGGGATTTCTATGAAAAGCAACTAAATTTAAAAGTGAGATGGGAACAAATAAAAAAACAATTGAGCAACATCAAAATGAGGTAAGTTTTGTGCGCATTAAAATAAACCTTCAATTTTTTAAGAAATAAAAAAGTAAAATGTTCATAGTCATAAATACTACAACGTTTTTTTAGTCTGTTTAGTGGAGATGAGCGCATGAAATCAGTAATCAAGTCATTAGATGTTTTAGAAAGGTTGTTGACGCAATCCAAACATGTATTATTTAACATCAAACCTCATCCATTGAATGAAGAGGATTTAGAGGTTTATTTGCAGAAACTGCAGGTAAAAGAAGATTATAGCAATTAATATATTTATATATTAAAGGTGGGAAAGCTTATATAATGAGTTTCTCAAAAATTTAACAAAAAAGGAGAAATTGAAATTTCTCAAACTCCTTTACTCTTGATGTTTTACTTTCAAAATATTTATTTAATACCTGTGAATACTGTGATGTAATTTTTATAAAATCAAAATTTTTATAAAATCAAAATTTTTTTATTCAGTTTATGTTGAGAGATTATACAATATGTGATTTATTTAGAACATCAAGTCAAATCTTGCAGATCAAGCAGACTTTATGACCAGCCTCAAACTGGATACAAAAACACTTTTTTATTCTAAAGATCTTTCCCCAATACAACTAGAAGAAATTATTGCGCATTCAAAGCTTTTACAACAAGAATGGGATGAAGTGACAACCTTTTTGCCTAGTCGTCTAACTGCAATACAAGAACAACTTTCAAAAGCAACACTTTTCTTGGAGCAGTTAGAAGAGCTTTATGATTGGGTATGTTCAACCAGGAATATCCTTGAAAAGTTTAACCAAGGAAAAGCAATCTCTCATGTTGATCCTCAGGTATGTTTTAAATAGCTTGATAATTTTGCAGTACTGAATATATATACTTTTGATTTATTGATTAAAAAATTTTCAATAATTTTAAGAAACATAATAAAATACTTTTAGTTATAAGCAGTTACATTTTTTAATCTATTGTAGATAACTAAAGTATCAATTAAGGCTCGCCACAGCAATATAGAGGCTATTAATTGCTTGATTGAAGAGTATAAAGTACATGGAGATCAATCAAGCAGTCATTTTCCTCAAGATATTAGTGATAAAGTGAGGAGATTAAATGATGATTGGCAAGTTATCCTTACATTATCTAACAATCTTGAGGACCAAACAATAAGCGAAGAAATTTTGATTGAGGAATTGGTGAAAGAAAGTGAATCAGCTGTCACAATGTTTGATAATGACACTTTGCAAGAGGATACTGGTATTACTTTTCTTCAAAGAATTTTTCTTTCAACCTTGTAGCTTTTTTTTTTTTTTTGAGCAAAAAGTTTTTGTTTATAAAAAAAAAAAAAAAAAAATTCTGTTTTTTTTTTATTTATCTTTCAAAAAAATATGTTGTGTTTTAAGTACAAAAACTTTTGTGTGTGTTTTTCTTTTTTTTAAAATTAATTCATAGCAATAAATTGAAATGCTTTTATTACAGTAAATAAATTTGAGAAAAATGTTGCTGAACTGCATGATGTCCTAAAACTAATTGAGCAAAAGTTAAAGGGATTTACTTTGAATGTTGGGGATCCAGAGGATATCGAGTCAGCAATCCAGAAACATAATGTGAGAATTTTTTTTTTCGTCCAACTCTTTGAACTAATTGATCTATAATTTTGATGCAAAACACTATATTTTGATTAGTTTTTTAAATACTGATTTTTGATTGGTTAGGCAATTCAACAAGAGGTAAACAATAGACGAGGAGATCTAGAAGAAGTGATAGAAATGGGAGCAGCATTAACCATGGATTCAAAAAATGAAACATTTAACTATGCTACTGATGATAAAATAACTAAACTTAAAGAACGTTGGGAGGTTGTTTCTGAGAAAATTGCTTCACAAAAAAAAATGTTTGAGCAGCTGAATCGTAAGTATATTTTGTTTGTTATTACTGTATCTATTTTTATTATTAGTATTAGTATTATCTTTATTTTTATCATTTTATCATTATTATTTATTTTTGTTCTTGTTATTATTACTATTATTATTACTATCATTATTACTATTATTATTATTACTATTATTATTATTATTATTATTATTATTATTATTATTATTATTATTATTATTATTATTATTATTATTATTATTATTATTATTATTATTATTATTATTATTATTATTATTATTATTATTATTATTATTATTATTATTATTACTATTATTATTATTATTGCTATTATTGTTATTATATTAATATTATTATAATTATTTTTTATTATTACTGTTAGTTATCATTACTATCATGAATATTATTTTTTATTATTATTTATTTACTTAACTATTACTGATAACTTGCTATGATAAAAGCTTATTTTATGTAACACCGGAAAGTGAAATCTGCGTGATGCGCATGATAGAGTTTAAAATTCATTTTAAGGTGATATGCGTCATTGCAACGAGATAATAACACGGTTAGACAATTGGATCCACAAAGCAGTAACCCAACTAAACGAACGATTAAAAGTTGGAAGTACAGTTACCGAACTTGAATACCAGCTCAACAAACACAAGGTATATATTTAAACTTTACGGATTTGTGCGCAACTCGTTCGGATTTTTTTCTTTAAAGTAAATATATTTGATTAGAAAATAATTTATTTTGACGCTTGCTTAAGGTTTTCCAAGAAGAATTAATGGCGTTTTCTAATCAATTCAATATCGTAAGAAAGCAGGCTGACGATATTTTACAGAACTATTCCAGCCTCGATTTAACAAGTTTCAAAGGAAAGTACAAAGATACCATACAAGCGTTGAGTGATGTTGATGCAAAGTAAGACTTTTGCTTTTTTTTTATTTTCTAAACTAGTAAATTTTAAAGAAATGGTTCGCAAAACCTTACAACAACGTACTACAAACTCTTTAAAGTAGATTTGTATTTTTTTGTTATTAATAATTATATTGCATTGAGGTGGTATAGATGATAAAAATCTTTCAGTGTTGTAAAGTTTTACATTCTTTGAAAAGTTTCAAAATGCATCTTTTTTTCATTTGAAAGTATGACGTCATTATGTCGGATGAATTTTATTTTGGTAGTTTTTTAGAAAGAAAAAAAAATTATATTTAAAAGTTGAGAATGGATTCGTTTGCAACATTTATTTTGTAAGCAACATTTTTTTTGTTGACACAAAAAATAAACAGATGACCTCACATTGGCTGTGCAAATATTGTGCTCGTTGTTAATTCGCAGCACTTTTTTTTTGGTGAGAGAAGAAATTTGATGCATATACTGTGACGAGCTTTAAACATCTCAAACGTACTCGGAAGTGAACATTGAATTACATTTGGAAAATTTTTTAAAAGTTGAGGAAGTTTTTAAAGCTTCAAAAACTTTTTAGAAGTTTGAGCTCAACAAAAATATTTAAATCCTTTGATTTTAAATGATAGCAATCAAGTTTTTTACCAAATAAAATATCGAAACGTGTTCTTTAAAATTCCAGTATAAAAGTCAACTTTCTTTTGATAGTTTATATAATTTGTAAGAGTTGAGAAAGAAAAAAAATCAACATCATTATCCTTATTTTGCATCATGTTTAGGTCAAATGCTCGACAACAGTCTCTGCAAGAGGCTTTAGATAATCTTCTTCTCTTCCACAAAAATATGATTAGCGCCTTAACATGGCTTTCATCAGCCGAATCAAAGGTTGCAGAGCTCGACTCTTTAGTCGAAGCAAGTCAGACAGAAGATAATACTGATGTGGAGGAGTTACAACAGGAAATGTTGGTGCGTTAATAAATATTTTCTGATCGATTAGTAGTTGGATGTTTAATATTCTTGTAAGCTGTTACTATTTACGGTTCCGATGTATTTAGGCTTTAGAAGAAGATATTGCTTTGCATCAAGCCATGTTTCAAAGCCTCAATGATACTGGAAACCAGATCATGGTTGATCTTGAGCAAGGTGAAGTTAGAACTGCATTGCAATCAAAGTTGGATGATATGAATGATAGATGGAATAGCTTAGGGTTGAGGGTCGTTGATATACGAGATAGGTATGAAGTATGTTTAATATTTAAAATTGGTATTTGATGCATTTATAAAAAAGGAAAAACATTTTATATTGCATGATTTTCATAAGAATGACCGATGGTTCTGGAGAGTGGCGGCAGTTGCTGTTTGATATGCAAGAGATAGTTGATTGGTTGGTGAGAGCTGGACAAGAACTCGCGTCACAACAACCAATTGGATCAGATATCTCAACTGTGCAGCATCAAAACGATAACCATCAGGTTCGTATATTTTTTAAAATGATGTACAAACAAATACTTTTTTTTTTTGTTTGTTTGTTTTCTATGAATTGAGAGTGAAAGCAATTTTCAAAATAAATAAACAAATGAATATAAATGAATACCTGGAATAGTATGGTATACTGATCATACGCAAAAAATAATGTCGGCAGTGATGAGCGCCAACTGTTGTTATTTGGTGAAATATTAGCCGAAATATGGGGAGTTTTGCTTTTAAAATTTTTTTTTTTTTTTTAAATGAAAAGGTAATTTCGTAAAAATATTGCCCATCTAGCGAATTGTTATTTTTTTCTATTTCTCTCGCAATAGACAGAATCCGCAAGAAAAAATATTTCATTTGGTACAATTCATTCATATAATCCCATTTTTCAATATCTGTATAAAAATGAAAGTACTGCTCAAAAAGACCAGGTGCAATTCGCCAAAGGTAATAAAAGTAGTAAACAAAGGGAACTGTGAACATGAAAGAGAACATTCCATTAAAGTGTTTCTAATGTCTCTTTAACCGATTTTGTAATATGTCGCCGATAGTAATCGTGCTAGAGAATCACAGTGTAATGATTGTGCTTTTTGCCATGTTTTGGTTGTTTTTTTTGCTTTAGAGCTCGGCTTAGTTTGGTATTTATGCTGTTGATAAAGTCCCCCCCCCCCCCCCCTCCCTACCTGTGACAGTTTTGCCAAGTTACAGAATCTATAACATAATTAGTGTTGTTGTGGAGGCCGATTAGATTCACTACGTCATGAGATTCGCCTCGTTATGACGTTCACCTCGTCATGAACGGACTTTTTTAGGACTTAGGATTATCATAATGTATCCACTTTTAATCGCCGGACACGACTCGTTGCATAAAACAATTCGTTAGACATCTCATTGTAATTTTAATTCTTCGTTCTCGGATTTACTCGGTGTTTTAACATGTTAATTTTCTATGACGTGTGTATTACATCTGTGAAGCGTAAGCAAGCATTTAAAAGTAGTTTTGGGTAGAGTATGCTCACCGCTCTTTGTAACAAACGCTTATTTTAAGCAGCAATTTTGTTTAAATCAATTCGTATGTATGTATGTATGTATGTATGTATGTATGTATGTATGTATGTATGTATGTATGTATGTATGCATGTATTATGTCAAAATATAAAAGCCTTACGTTTTGAGTATTTATTTGTTAGGCATTTAAGGGCAAATTACGAGTTCGTCAAGTGGTTATAAAACAAGTCTTAGATCAAGGCCATAATTTCTTGTTGAAACATCAAGCTCGTGAGCTTGTTTCTCGTGAGGATAACCTAGCTGCGAGTGTCCAAGAACAGATCGAACATATCGAAATGCAATGGCAGGTGCTGATGAACAATTCAGAAAAGTGGCAAACAACGATAGACGCTGTTTTAGAGGTAGGTGAACGAAAATAATGTCAGTTATTTTAAAAAGTGAAATAATTATTTTATAGGGTGCAATTGATCTTTAGTTTAACTAATATACAGATAAAAAAAAAGTCACAATATGATGCATCTGTTCCAGGAGATATCACTTGGTCACTGATGATGTCTTATTTTGGACATTAGTCACTTTCGTTTTGCAGATTTTTTCTTCTAAGTATCAAATTTCATGTTCATGAGGAAGCGTTGCACGAGATTAAAATTCTTATACTTTCAATAACATTTTACATGTTCAATTGTCGACATGTTTGTTTCACATGTTCAATTGTTTGTTTCACATTTTACAAACCAAAACAAAGTTATTACAAACCAAAACAATGTCTCGAAATAGATATATAAATCGCATTTATTATAAAATCAGCAGGAAAAGAAAACACAATCACTCTTTATGCGTGTGTTTATACATACATATTTGTGTGTGTATATATACATATACATATATATATATATATATATATATATATATATATATATATATATATATATATATATATATATATATATATATATATATATATATATATATATATATGTATTTATTTATACATATACGCATATATGTATGTATGTATGTATGTATGTATGTATGTATGTATGTATGTATGTATGTATGTATGTATGTATGTATGTATGTATGTATGTGATGTATGTAATGTATGTATGTATGTAATTATGTATGTATGTATGTATGTATGTATGTATGTATGTATGTATGTATGTATGTATGTATGTATGTATACATACATGTGTGTTACATATATGTATATACTTATAACACACGTTTAGACATACACACATATACACACGCATATACACTAGCTGCGAAGTGGCGTGACGCGACTAGAGTGTATAAATACGCATTATGTATATTCACTAAAGTATGTAATAAAAGCATGTGTGTGCTAACAGGAATTATTGATAAATAAATACAAATATGTGCAAAAATTCATAACAATATCCATTATTAACAGTGCGATCGAAATGATGCAATTAACTTTGTCGTTATATTTAGGGGATTCTTTATCAAGATTACGATGGATTACTTAGAACACAATAACAAATCACTCGTATTACATACTTCTGAACACTTCCAATTGTTCAGAAAAAATTCTTTAAAACAGAAGCAAATATTTACTTTTAGCCTTTTATCTAATTACCTCTAAGGGTTTTTCTAGAGTTCGAAAGTCTGTCAAAACTTGCGAGTTACTGAAATTATATATTAAACGAAGAAGTACAAAAACAAATTGTGTTTTGCAGTTTTGCTGAAACTGTTTGTTGTCATAGAGATATCAAATTGTTTTTTTGGATAATTGCCTTGTTAAGTACGATTAATAGTAATTCATGAAAAGAAATATTCAAATGGCAAATAACGTTTCATCGAAGAGAGAAAAAAATTACGCGTTTTAAGCTTTTAACAAAAAATGTTGGAAACGGGAGAAAAGAAAGATTTTGAAATAAATTTTAAACCACAACCAAAAATTTCTTATTTTCATAACGGTGAGAAAGATGATGGATTTTCAATGTGGTCAAGCAACGGCCGATTAAGATCTTTTACTGTTCCTTCAGATTTATGTCGAGAAGAGAAGCGCCTGACTGACACCAATTTATCATCTCTGGATGAACTGACCAATGAGTTTATTATACAACAAACGTTCGATAACAGCGGCTTGTTTTTAAACGTCGAGAAAAAAGTTGATTTATACAAATATGGCGTCACGCCTGCAAGTGAACAGCACACTTATGTTAATGTTGAAATAAATTCACAAGAAAATAAATCAGTTCAGAAAGCTACTGAACTTTGTGACTTATCTAAAGATTCGCTTAGCAATCTTGAATTGCCAAGCAGTGTGAAAGTAGACAAAGAGAAAATTACGCGTTGGTTAAATGAATATGGCATTACCACTCGGTTGCGCAGTTTTAGTACTAACAACTTTCGAACTACAGAATTTAATGATCGAAGCAAAATAGAATGTTTAAAAATATCGAATAAAAACTGTCTCCACTCAATAATCCAAACAAGTCCTATCTTTAAGAAAAGAAGCAGAGATAAGTTGTTCACAAAACTGATGCATTCCAAAATAAATAAAATAGTAAAGACCACTGTTCCGAAGTTACCAGACGTTACATTTAAAGAAAATGAAAAAGCGCCTCTTGTTAATCGAAATAATAAACCTTACTTCGTCAAAAAGTTCATACCGGAGGTGATAAAGTTCATACCGGAGGTGATAAAAGAAGAGGAAATGAGCGAAGAGGGGGTTAAGGAGAAGGTAAACAGGATTATTTGAATTGTCTCAATATTCATTGGTTCAGGAAATATCAGGAAATACATAATTAATTGCCGATTGATGGGCAGTATCTTTGAAGATTTCATGGAGATATCGATTTATTTTCTCGGTAGTTGCTATGTTCAATTAGCTACTCAACGTGATGCATAATATCATTTATTAGGAATGCGGAATTATTGAACTTTGTGGCTGGAGTAATTACAGTTCATTATTCGGTCTGGCAATTTTTAGTTCAGGCCAGATTAAAAAGGAAAAATGTTGGCGTCAAAATATTTGATAAAAGCCATAATGCTCTCCGTAGGCTTGAAAACGAACATTTTTGTGCGATTTGAATATTGACAGTAGTCATTATAAGATTATCTTAATGAAAGGAATAGTATGCAATCTGCTCTCAAAGAGATTTTGAAAATATGAGCTTGTTAAAAGGTTTTTACAAGAAAGTAACCGTTAGGATTACTTTCGTGTAAATTTGCGTTTCATTAGGAATTTCGCTTTAAATAAAGTTTAACCATAACAAGCTTATCCGCAGAAGCGCGTTAATTAATGAATTGAATTAAAAAACCATATTTTATATTTAAGCACTATTTACATGTGTTTATTTTTATATCTTATCGTTTTAAACGTCAATATACTTAGGAATACAGGGCATTTTTATAAGCAAATACTTTTTTTTTTAAAGCTTGTAAACAAACTGCTTAAAGAAGTAGATGATCTTCATAATCGTCTGAAGGATGCCGAAAACCGTAAAAATCGATGGAATTTAACTTCTGATTTTAGTTTGGAGGACGCACACAAAGCATTAGAAGAAGTTAAAGTATGATTATTTTATTTCATTTTACTAAAGTTTCAACTTTTTTTTTTTTACCATTTGCTTATAAAATATTTTTGCGTTTTTTTTTATTTTATTTAAATTTTGAAATTTTTGCGTAGATTATAATTAAAAGTTATTTTTTAAGTTGTTCAACGAAAGCGTTACTTCACTCGAGCCGTACATAGATAACGTGAACGGAAAAGTGAAAATCTTGCGGCTTGACTACGGTGTGGAATTGGGGGGACAAAAACAGCGACAAATTGACGAATTTTTGCAAAGATGGAATCAATTGCAATTAGAGTGTGAGCGACGACACAACAACTTAAACAACATTTTGAATAGTGACCAAGACAAACAGTCACAACTGCAAGGTTAAAAAAAAACTTTCAAATGTCTTTACTCAATGTGAATTTTACCTATTATGTAAAATACCTATTTGAATTTCATATATATTTCATGAGAGAATTTCATATATATTTCATGAGAGAATTACATGCGGTAGGTCTTACAATGTTACTTTTTTCCTTTTAGGAAGTGTTTCACCACCATGGGAGCGAAGTTGCTCATTAAACAAAGTTCCATATTATATTAAGTATGTTTTTAAAACTACGCAATAAATCTTTATACATTGACATTTTTTTTTTCTCAAATACAATTTTTTTTTCTCAAATACAATTTTTTTTTCAATTTCAAATTTTTCTTTTAAGCCACGATACAAAGGTGACACAATGGGATCATCCAAAAATGACAGAGTTATACAATACACTAGGTACAGTTCATGTTAGATTGTCATTTTCGAATGAGTTCAATTTCTGCACTATCTAATTGTTTTTTGTTTTTTTTTTACTTTCTCATTTAGCGGAGCTAAATGACGTCAAGTTTGCAGCTTATCGAACCTCTATGAAGTTGAGGTGTATACAAAAAGCTTGCTGTCGTAAGTTTTCGTTCAAACTTACGTCGTCTAATTTTAGATCTGAGTTTTAATTTTGGTATTTCCGTTCTAAACTGAAATTTAATATTTTTCTAGTCGATCTCGCGGAAATGGACAATGTTGTATTGAAAGCTTTCCAACGTCACGACTTATCAGCCAAAAATGATAGTTTAATTGAGGTCGGAGAAATGATTGCAATACTATTGACAATATTCGGCAATATTGAACCAACAAGAAAAGAAGCCATTATTGTTCCTCAATGCGTTGATTTGACATTAAACTGGTTGCTAAATGTTTTTGATAGGTGTGCTTCTTACCTATTTAATTTTAGGCGTTATAACTGTGTGTTACACATAGTTCAAAATTTTGATCGAAATTTTTTTTAGTGGACGTATCGGGAAGCTTCGTGTTCTATCTTTTAAGATTGCCATTGTTCTTTTATGCCGAGCAAAACTTGAAAACAAGTGGAAATGTATGTTAATTTTCGAAAACTTTAACTTCTTCCCTTTGATATTTTGATTTTGTTAAAAATATACAATTGTTTTCATTCTTAGATCTATTTGAACAGATTGCCGACCCTTCGGGTCATGCGGACTCTAAGAAGCTAGGACTTCTGCTTCACGATTGTGTCCAGGTTTGAAAGTTTTTTTTTTTTTTTTTTTTTTTTATTTCCTTTTATAACTTTTGTGTGCATACACTACAGACACTATACGCGCGCGCGCACAACTCGCACAGTTTGTAAATGTATAATAATTTGTAAATGTATCTTTTTAATTCAATTTTAGATTCCTCGGCAACTCGGTGAAATAGCTGCTTTTGGCGGAAGTAATATTGAACCTAGTGCAAGAAGTTGTTTTGAAAAGGTTCGATTGCGTTATTTAGTCGTAATTTCATATTCAAAATCAGAATTTATTATCCGCTTAAAGAAATTTTACAATTTACTAAAGAGAGTTACATTTTTACAGGCGAAAAATCCGTCCTTTATTGAAGTGAGTAACTTCTTAGAATGGACTTCAGCCGAACCTCAGTCGCTAGTGTGGATGACCGTCTTACATAGGCTCGCAGCAGCAGAAACGGCGAAACACGATGCTAAATGTGGTATTTGCAAAGACTATCCTATTGTAGGTTTTAGATATCGATGTCTAAAATGTTTCAACTACGACCTTTGTCAGGTAATTATTTTTATCGTGTCATTTTATATCTAACAAATGTGTATTGCGTATTAGAAATTATAATCTATTTTGCAATTTCGATTTAAGAACTGCTTTTGGTCTGGGCGTGTTTCAAAAAGTCATCGACTTACTCACCCTATGCACCAGTATAGTTTGGCGGTAAGTAATCTCAAAATTAACTTTTATTTCATTTTACTAAAGTTGAAACTTTAGTAAAATGAAATAAAATAATCATACTTTAACTTCTTCTTTGTACTTTTCATAATTTCTTTGTATATTTGCTTATCAACCGACGTTTTACTTGATATATAGACTACTGCAGGTGAAGATATGAGTGACTTCGTCAAACTGATGAAAAACAAGTTTAAATCAAGAAGATATAGGAGTCGGCCTCCCAAAAAACTTGGTTATTTACCAGTCCAAACCATCATGGAGGGTAGCAGTATTGAAACGTATGTTATCAATTTGCTGTTTGATAGAATTTCAAATTTTCAAAGAAGAATTTCTTTTCTTAAATTGTTTTCTCTCCATTTTATTATTTAATTTTGTTTTACAGACCGTCTGTGCCATCGAGTCCAAATATGAACTTTTCATTTTCAAGGTAATCAGTGGTTCTCAATTCACTAAAATTTGACAATAAAACTGTAAATAAAAAGTTTTTTTCGTATTTTTTTAAATTTTTATATGTTATATTGTAGTAACGATGGATCAGCTTCACCAACGTCAGGGAAATATCGAATGGTGGACGATATGTAAGAATATTGTCGTAGCGTAAATTTTTCTTTTTTTTAATCATAAATTTGTCAATTTTTAAATTTGTATCTTATTGATTTAGCAACGAAGAGCATCGATTAATTCAACACATGTGTAGAAGTTTAAGTAGTGAAGATGCAAGGCTTCCTCCGGTAACGTCTTTTCCTCTAGTAACGTTTTTTCCTCTAGTAACGTTTTTTACATGAGAATTTTTAAAACCAGTGTGTTAGTTACTGAATCCTATCTTATCATCTTCTATGCAAAACTAGAAGTTAAAAACTCATTACAAGGTGAAACCTACATTGACTTATTTTAAACATGCCAAAGTCTAATGTATTTTTAAAGTAATGTTACCGATTTAAGAATCGAGGATTTATTATTAGGCTTGTTATTTGATGTGTCTTCAATCAAAAACCACTTTACACTTGCATTACAAAATGACGGTATTTTTTTTTAATTACAAGATGTTTTTCCTTCACAGTTGAAAAGTCCTTCCGCAATCTTAGCTTCTTTGGATATAGAAGAAAAACAAAATGTTGATGAGATTATTTCCAGTCTCGAAGAAGAGCACAGGTATTTAAAGAGCGATTAAGGCTATCTCTTTTAGATTGCATAATGAAAATTCTTCAATTGCTGTCTATCATTTGAACATCATTAATTAAAAAAAAAAAAATCACACTTTTTTTTAAAGAGCACTGGAGTCTGAGTACAACCGTTTGAAAAATATGCGCACCAATGGATCGGATCCTCAAAGTTCTCCTCGTGATGCTGAGCTGATTGCAGAGGCGCAGCTCCTTCGCCAACATAAAGGTCGACTTGAAGCTCGTATGCAAATATTAGAAGATCATAACAAACAACTTGAGGGACAACTTCAGCGGCTACGGCAGTTGTTAGAGCAGGTAAAGCAGGTTGTGTAGTATTTTAAATTTTTAACGAGTAATTTATAATATAGGGAATTATTATACAGTTATAGTATTCTTTCTTTAAACATTTTGAATTTCTTAACAGCCTCAATCAGACCGCAGTGTTCAATCCTCTGCCGGAGTTACACCGTCACTTACTCCTTCGTCATCGTATCATGGCTCACCTGAGCTAGCACGTCGCGATCATAGCTTTACGAACGGTTACTCTTTAAGAAATGCCATTGATATTCAGCAAGTCACTAATCAAATCGAGCATGCGTTTCCTATGGATTAGTTAGGTTTCTACTTTTAAAAGTGTTTCTCAATTTTCTTTTGTATATTATTTGTTAGTTTCGTATATTGTATATAACTTTAGTTGTTTTGCAGTAGATTTTACGCACCTCATTTTGTAGATAAACGTTTTGTATTGACAGTCCTTTTTGCAAATAATCCGTTAACAAAAATGTTATTGTTTCAATACGCCTTCACTTTTATCAAAAAAATTCGCTTACTTTTACTCCCCTTCCCAATAAATCAATACTTACCAATAAAAATCAATACCTACCAGTAGGCAATAATTAAAATGATATTGAAAATTATCGTACAACTATTCCAACTTTTAATGAGACAGAAAAAAATTACAGTATGGGGGAAATAATTTGAATTGTCATATACAAACGTCTTCAAATCTATTATTGTGACTGTTTTCATTTGGAGAAATTTTTTAATTGTCTTGCGACAATTCTATTGTCGATTGTTTTAGATAATGAAACGCATTTGTTTTGTTTTCAAAAAAGTTCATGCACCAGTTATCTTGGAGGTGGAGCACGTGGTGGCATCGGTGGACGAGGTGTCATTATACGAGGATCAAATCCTGAAAAGGCAAATTTCAATAAACAAATATAGAATATTCTTTTAGAATAAGATACACAAAAAACTGACTCCTAATCGATATTAAAAGTACACAAAAATATTTGTCTTAAATATGCGTTTCCTATGAATATAAATTATTAGTACTCACCTATTACTTGTGTAGCTCTAATACCAGGTGGACCCATTATGCCTCGCGGAGGACCCATCATCCAAGGCGGGCGATCACTAGGCAAACCGAACATCACTGGAGGCCTGGGTGGCATTCTCATACTGCTAGATATACTACTAACAGTACTCATGGACGGTGGCATAGGTGGGAAAACCTAAACGCGCAATATTCAAGAAAGAAAAAAGCGTTAGAAGTTTTGTAAAAAACCATTTGACACGCTGCAATTAAATCTCAGAAATTTTCGCAATTAAAATCGCAAAAACTCGTGTTTATACTATTAAAGTTAAAATGGCGGAATTAAATTTCAAATTTTATAACAGTAGCATAAAAACTCGTTTAACTTCGTGTATTGTTAGTTTATTACTATAGTGGTGAACAGTGAGTTTTAATGATGAAAAATGAAATTAGAACATGCACAATTAATTCCTCGGTTTATTTGGCAAAATCGTAAAAATTGAGCAAGGTATAATAATTGATAAAACTGATCCTCAAAACACATGCAGAAACCTTGTAATTTTAAACTGCACACTTAAATTTACAGCCAAATGCGCTCTTCTAACACAAGATAATTGAAGTCCTTAGTACTAAAACACTTAATTCACAGAATAACTCTTTTGAGAAAAAATCCAGTTTAAAAAAAAATTTTAATCCGTAAAAGTTTTTCATTAACAACTTTGTAAAAGGTTAAAAAAACTTAGAGATATTTTTGCGTGTTCATATATATAGATAAAATAGGATAAACCACTCTAGTTTCATTTTTAAAAAAATGTGAGTTTTGGCACTTAAACATATTTATAGTTAAAGTGACCCATTTTTTGTTTATTTTGAGATATCTTTTTTAATTATCAAAATAATAGATTTAAATCAACTTAAATTGAAACTTAAATGAGGTACCTGGCTTGCAGAGCTTGCAGAAGACGTTGGAAGAGTCGAAGCACTTGGAGGCGGCATATGCATAAAACCTGGTGGAGGCATATTTGGGAAACCCATTGCAGCCATATTTGGAGGCATGCCTTGCATAGGAGGAGGAGCTTGCATGAATGCAGGAAGAAAAGACATTCCCATGCTTTCTCCCCCTAAAATAGACTATTACTGTTAAAATTAAAAATTATAAAAGAAATAAAACTTGTCCAAAATTACATTGTCTGCATTATTTTTTTGAGTTGACTAAGGTCCTGTGTTACTTTTTTGAGCAATTTTTTTGTAATTGTGAAACGTGATTTAAATATTGATTGAATATTTGTAAAAGCAAATATCTATAATTATCGGTCAGACCCATCATATTTGGTGGTATTCCCAATGGACCACCCATTGGAGGAGGTATGATGGTTGGAGGCATAACAGAACGAGAAGCTGAGCTCATCATCTCAGGAAGAATAGGAGGAAGCATTGGTGGTGCATCAGCAAACAACTGATGAGGCCGATCACTCTGTGTCAGAGGGTTGTTAGCTGCAAGGAGGCGCTCTAGAATAAAAATATTAATAAAAACTATTTATTGTGAATTTGTTATGGCAAAAAATTAAAAAAACAACTTCAGTGGGAAAATAAAATTATAAACATAACAAAATACATTAAATAACATAAAATAATGAACTGATTGTGGATAACTTTTTCACCTTATTGTTTAAGAATTTTTAGATTTTTTATATTGTTTATTTCACTTTTAAATTTAAATTTCATTTTTTTAACATGAAAACAAAAAAAAAATTTTAAGTGGGAAAAAATCTTTTTACCTGCAGCAGATCCATGCCTTTCACCTTTAGTGTCTTTTTTAAAAGAATAAGAAACGCTGATGGGTCTGTTTGATAAATATTGACCATTCATTGCATCAATGGCAGCATCTGAAGCTTCAAAACTTGCAAAGTTAATAAAAGCAAACCCTTTTGAATTGCCAGTCTCAGGGTCTCTCATAATCTAGAAATCATTAATAGAAATGTAGAACAAAATAAATACTCCTATTTTTATCATATTTATAAAATTTGCATTTATTACAAAGTGTTATTTTTTAATCTGTATAGAAAATAATTAACTCCTGCAAGAAGATTAATTGGGGTCAACAATAAAGAGTTGTTATAATCACTTTAAGTTACTTTTTTCTCAACTTAATGGTCATTTCTTCAACATCAAAAATTAACACACAAGTAATTTTATCACTAAAAATTAAGAAACTTTGTGAAACCTTTGTGAACAAATGTATTTTCATATCTTAAAAACATAATATAATATATTTTCATCTTAAAAACATAAATGTAATTTTAAATCTAAACGTTTACTTAAAAGATTATATTTTACTAAGACAAAAAATATTCAGCAAAAATATATATTTTTTTTTACCTTAGGAGTGGTAAGAATAACACCAAAAGCGCTGAAAGTATCATACAGAAGTTTTTCATCAATATCTGGATCTAGATTTCCAATAAATATATTTGCACCAACATCTAGATTTTTATTGTGCGCTGAAGCCTATAAAGGGAAGTAAAAAAAAGAAAATTATTCAATTGAAATTTACCCAAAAAAGAAACTTAAGAAAACATCGCAGAGACTTACTTTGTTTACCCTAATAGGTTTACCATAAACTTTTATCATATTTAATATTTTTATTGCATAGTCTGCATCTTCTTCTGACATAAACTCAATGAAACCATAGCCTTGATGATTTTGAGTAATTCGATCTTTAGGCATATGAACATTAACTTAAAAAAAGAAAAGAAATACTTATAGTGTGCATGATTTCCATTTCCAAAAATACACAAAGAAATTACCTATTATCACAATAACAAAGCAAGAAGGAAGACAATAATGAGTCTATTTTTTAAAAACTTACACTCATCCTGCGTAAAGAAAAACTTAGAGCTTACTAGAGATGTGACAGGTTTTTTTGGTTCTTGTTTTTATGGTTTTTTTGGTCGTTTTTTTGGAAAAAAACACAGGGGTTCGTTTTTTCGGTTTTTTTGGTAAATATTCAAAAATTCATCATTTAAGCTACTAAATTCAAATTTAATAGAAATATTATTAAACCCATTTTCTTTTCAGATTTATATAGGAAAACTAAGGCTGAGTTTGACTAAAATTCATTTTCTTTTAACATGCTTAAAGGTAATTGTTTTATTGTTAATTTTTAGGTTAACACGGTTATAGCAGTCCTGTATAAAAAATTATTAGTTAATTTTATCTTCCTCTATTTAGTTTTTATTGACTTTATTGTTATATATTGACATAATAAAGACTTCTTATCTAAATTTATTATACTTAACTACATTTACTCAATTTTAATTAATATTATATATACATGGGTATATTATTATTATTGTTATTGTTATTGCTATTGTTATTGTTATCATTATTATTATTATTACTATTATGTCTATTATTATTATTATTATTATTATTATTATTATTATTATTATTATTATTATTATTATTATTATTATTATTATTATTATTATTATTATTATTATTATTATTATTATTATTATTATTATTATTAATTTGCTGTACTTATAAAGTTTTGAGTTGCAAATAAAAAGTTATATGCAGTTTAAATGCTCTTTTTAATAATCAATTATGTTCTCTATTTAACTATATTTAAATTTTAGATATTTTGCTTAACATTGTAAATTTTAATTATAAAAATGAATAAAGCAGGCTATACAGGGGGAGAAATAAAACTGTAGTTGCCAATTTATTTATACCTATGAACCAAATTAGCAAAATGGAAAGAGTTAAATGCTCCTTTTGCTTTGACATTATGTCTAAAAACGGAACTCAAATGACTAAGCATATTGAAAAATGTCGAAAATGTCCTGATGAAGTAAAAAGTCTATATGCAAACAAATCAGGTTATTGTCAAAAACAGCAAGACTCTCCTGGAGATGCTGAACCAAAAGCAAAAAATCCACGATCTGATTCTTTTGGAACATCCTTTTCTAATTCAATTTGTAGAAGTAAAATACCAAGTTCCATGTTTGACAGCATGACAAAAACTGAAAAGGTGTGTATTGTATTTTTTAAATTTTAAGACTTATTTGAGTGATTAACTGATTTGGCAACTAGCTTATTAAAAGTTCATGATGTACAGATTTTAGATTTGTTTTATGATTGACTGATGTACCAGTATGACATTATCTTTTGCAGGAATTGATTGATACACACCTAGCCAGAGCAATATATGCTAGTGGATCGCCACTTCATATAGTAGAAAATAACTATTGGAAAATCTTTTTGAACAAGTTACGTCCTGCTTATAAGCCTCCATCAAGACATGATGTGTCAAATGTGTTATTAGATAATGAATTTTCAAGGATTTCAGCAAATGTTAAAGAGATGGTAGCAACTGCAGATTATCTTGGATTGATGTGTGATGAATGGAGCAATTTAAGGTACAGTAACAATTTATTATAATATTAGTTGATGCAATTGAAGCTATATTATTTAGTTAATAAACAGATCATATTTGTTTATATGTTTTTTCTTCTTTACAGAAATGAAGCTATCATTAACTTTGTAATGACATTGCCTTCTTCATCACCCATTTTGTGGAAGACATTGCCTACAGGTAAAACCATAATTCTAGTACTGTATACAATGGATTTACTTAACAGACTGGTAGACTTTTAAAATATGCATACTATTTCATAATTAACTTTGATATTAAGTTTATAACAAACAACACTGAAAACCATTTCAGTAAGCAGAAATAACATATCAGTTAATTGGTTTATAATATTTATATAGTACAGTATATATAATATATCCTAAACTGTTTTGTAGGAACATTAAACCATTCTGGTGAATATATGGCAAATGAAATAAAGAAAGTTTTAGAAGAAATAAATCCTAACAAAGTTTTGGGCATTGTGACTGACAATGCTGCAAATATGAAAAATGCATGGACTCGTCTAAAAGATTGTTATCCCCATCTTCATTGCTATGGATGCATTTCACATGGTTTAAATTTGCTGTTCACAGATTTTTTAAAATTGACAACTTTAAGTGTTTTGATGTCACAAGTAACTGATATTGTTAAAGAGATAAAAAATTCTCATTTATCTGTTGCAGCATTTAGAGATATACAAAAAAAATCAGCTAGTGTAGTAACATGCATTTCCTTGAAACTACCAGTACGAACTAGGTAATACAACTAAAAGTATAAATATACTGTATATTACAAAAAAAATTGAACTATGTAACTAATTTTATTATACGTTCATAAAAATAGATTTCATTTAGTAAATTACTTTACTCTAAATTTATCAAAGTTATTGTAATTTCTTTATGTTTTATTTAAAGGTGGGGATCAACTGTAGCATGCTTAGATAGCATACAGAAAAATAAGCAACCATTAAAAACATTGGCTATTTCTGAAAACAGTGGACTTAATTCAACAACAAAAATTATTCTTCTATCAGATGTTTTTTGGGACAGAGTTGAAAGTTTTTTCAAATTGCTGTCACCAATAGCTGATGCAATAAAGAAAACTGAATCAAACACTCCCATGTTATCTTCTGTTGTGGAAACTTTTTACTTCTTGGAAGACCACATTTTTAAAAACTTAACAGTTAGCCCATTCTCAAAAAAGGAAGAAGAAGAAGCCAAAAAGGTCTTCAAGAAAAGAAAAGATTTTTGTTTAACAAAAATTCACTTGGCTGCCAATATACTAGATCCCAAATTTCAAGGCAGAGTCTTGACTGGAGAACAAAAGGTATTTACTACACATAATTCATATATGATTCTTAAAACCAAATACATAAAAGTAAAATAAATAAAAGTAAAATTTTTGAAAAATTTTGAATTATCTTAAATAGTATTTTCAAGTTTGAAAATACTATTTAAATAATTAAAGTAATTTTAAAATTATTGAAAGAGAAATCTTTTTATAGATTGATGCATGTGAGGCGATACACAACATTGCTGCAAGTATGCCTGAAGTAAACAAAGAAATTATGATGTTTGACTTGGCTAATTACCAATCAAAGGGTGGCATATTTTCCAAACCTTTTATTTGGACTGCAGCTGGAATAACTCAACCCATAAATTGGTGGAAAGGGTTGTGTTCCTTTACTGAACTATCAAAAGTTGCATCTAGAATTCTTCAGCTACCAGCTTCAAGTGCAGCATGTGAGAGAAGTTTTAGTACTTATTCTAACATTCATAGTGCAAAAAGAAATCGCTTAACAACTGAAAGGGCTGGAAAACTAGTTTTCATTTCACAAAATTTAAAACTTGAAAATATTGAAAACTCCAGTTATGAAAATGGTACAAGCATAACTACTCCTCAAATTAATAACTTGAGTGTAAATAAAGTTCCTAGCACTTCAATCCCTTGGTCAGAGTCTGAAGCAGTTAACGTAGAAAGTGACAGTGACTTTGTTTATGAATCATTAGATGAATGTAGTCTAGGGTGGGAAGACTTGGACTCAGAAAGCACATCCATTTAGAATATCTTTTATAGTTTAAATACATGTTAAAATTACTAAATTATTGAGTTTTTTGCTTAAATATTTACACTTTTTTTAATTGTGTGTATACTACACTACACAGTGCTACACTACTTAGCACTAAATTAATAACCAATTAAAACTAATAAAACATTATTATTAAAAAATATCAGATTATGTAAATTAAATAAAATTAGAGCTTTTTTTATAAGGGCTTACTGGCAATATAATTCAACATATGTAACAAACAATATAAGACCAATTTATTACATAATAAATATTAGGATTTTCTGTTTCTTTAAAGATTTGAAATCTGATATTAAATAAGCATGATATTGTATATTAGTATATTTAAATTATAAAAATGGTTATTTTGTCATGGACAAGTATAGTTTCTGTAAATAATGAGTGTAATATTTAGGATGTACAACAATATTTAAGAAGTAAAACATGACAAATAAACATTCTCATACAATATACCTAGATTTATAACTAACTTAATATTAAATTGCCTAATGAATATACTTAATAAATAGCTCTTTTAAGTTTTTTATTAAAACATTAACTTTAAATTGGTGTTTATATATTGTATTTGTGATAATAATTATCATATACTATAAACAGACAGAATAAAAAAAAACTCTTCCAAATTATTTACCAAGAAAAAGAAAAAAATTGTTTAAAAAGTCAAAAAAACCAAAAAAACACAATTTTTTGACCCAAAAAAACGCAAGAGGAAAAAAACACGTTTTTTTGCAACTCTAGAGCTTACCAACTGGTCCTGCCTGAAGAAAGAGCTCCCAAAGAAGAGGTTCTAAAACTTTGTCATCAACATTGCCACAATACACTGTTGCATCTTTAAAGAAAATATGAATAAAGAATTATAAATACAATAAATATTGTTATGTTCTTGTGAAGACGTAAAAGAACATTTTCTAATGATTTATTAATGAACTTTATATTTGAAAAAACACAAACACACAAAAAAATCACACAAAATTATAAACCAATTTTTTTGCAGATGTGGAGAAAGTGAAATCATTTAATCTTAAGTGAGATAAGTAAAACATAATAAGCAAAATATTATCTATAGTCTTTGGGCAGTTAAATATGATTTTATACAAATTATTTGATTTTTATTTGATTTCTTGTTATTTTGCATGTGTGCAAATTTTAGAAGAAAAAAGCAAACAATAAACTAATCTCACCAATCAATCACAAATATATAAACTATAAATACATAAGTTTTTGATTAGTTCTCATGCTCTGATATTTGCCTATCAATGGCATTGTGTATATTTTCATTTGTATTGTGAACATTATTATCTAATATGATGGTCAAATGGAAATGTTATTTAAGAAAACTAGAGTATGCTACTAGCATATATATACATGCTATAATATTAATAAGAAAAATCTTTTTTAAAAAAAGATCATTAAAATAAAAATATTTTTGTTCTGTTTTGCTTTTACCAGTTTTGTTTTATACATTTTAGTTGTTAGTATAATAGTTTTTTAATTCTTATTTTTATTTGGGAGCTAAATAAACTTTATAAATGCCTATTATGACGGCTTCTTGAAAAATTAAATTTTATATATAAACGTGCCAACAACTTTAACAGAGTAAATTTTAATGTATACAAGATTGCATTACAATCCACACTTCATTACGATTAGTCATTTGGTTCAAATTCAGTATGGGTTGCATTTATGTATGGATTAAAACAAAAATATCTATTAATAGAAAAATAAAAATTTCATTCAAGGAATTTTATTCAATTAAAAATTGTAATTATAAATTAAATATGCAGTAAAAGTTAATAAGATGGTTCACCCTGATTTCGTTCCAGAACTACCGCCATTCTTAACTTTGCACATCAGTTTCGGACTGAGTAGGACTTAGCTAAAAGTACATGAAAAATTCCTAGTTAGCTTTAGTTTTTATTTTAATAAATTAAATTGAATTTCAATCAGATTTAGAGAAAAAGATATTTTTATTTGATTATCCATTTTTTTATCCATGATTATCCATTACATTAACTACTGAATGGCAAAATCCTCTTCCTGATTAACAATGGCATTCAGGCACATTCGATGTTAAAAGTTAACATCCTATTTATGCCTCTTTCCCTTAAATTCTAAGCGGAAAATCCCGTGGGTCAACAACTTCAATAAAGTTAGGCGAACGAAGTATGCTATAAGCCATGAAATTCAAACACTTGGAATAAAGTAATTGGGTCAGATGAAATCGAAATTATTTTCTTCAAAACATCGATTCCAGTCATCGAGTTCAAGAATTGTGCTTGAGCAAAAAAGTTTAACGATAACAATTGAACATGGTTTCAGTGACGGTATGAGAAGAAGGTGGGTGGATTGGGGGCTGGAAGGAGGATAAAAGGGGGCTGAAAGGATTCTTCTGTTGTAGGAAAACTAGTTCTCAAATGTTAAATCTGAATAATTGACACAAATGACAAAAAATGCTCAAAAAAATGATTAAAATAGTCATTATATGCTACATCTACAATATATATATATATATATATATATATATATATATATATATATATATATATATATATATATATATATATATATATATATATATATAACATGCGAAAACAAGCTTTAATGGTCTTCAGAATCCTTTGGAGGAAAGAGCTGGATTTTGCCATACACTAACATCTTCACTTTCATGGTCGTGCAGTTGTAATGGAACAAGTCAAATTATAAATGATAATGTCGTTACTCTGTTCTTAACAAAATACATATTTATATCATTATATGTTTCATGTCTATTGATTGTTTTTATTTGTCCATATATTGCTTTAGCATTACCCCCAATTTATATGATGGTCAAACCTTATGCGGAGTTACCTAAGATTTTAACACATTACATTACAATACAATTTTAGTACCGGTAAACGGTACAAAATGTTTGCTGTGCTTGCTTGAAAATCTTTCTCGAGGGCCCCCACAAATTTCAGTGCCCTAGGGCCACACAATTGTTTAATCTGGCCCTGCTTCTATTACATACTATTGACATAGTTAGTTTTCTTTTTACTAAAACAAATAAAAATAACGAACACTAAATTGGATTACTCAGATCATTATTCATCAGCTGTTGCTCTTTCTCCCTGCTTTTTCATTGGCCAATGGCCATCTGGCCAGCTGTTATTCTTTCTGCCTAGCTAATTATAAAATTAAGTACAAGCCTTTCAATAAAATAAAATTCCATATCCAATACATAAAATAAAAATAATAATTTTTCTCAGTTTGATATACTGTGAATTAGTCCTTGTATTTTGTGTTATTTATGGTTGACATATAAAGTAAAATATCTAAAATGAACTAGGACTTATGTACAGTTAGTATTTTATTAAGTAATCAATGTAATAAATGTTAGAGTTAACCTAAATATCATAGGTAAAGTGGAAAACTTTTAATGCAAAGATCAGGTTAGTCGGCAATTGCCAGGTAAAAATGTTTTGTGAGTGTATCCAAAAATAATCATGTGTTAAAACAATTACTTACTTAAAATATTAAGGAAACATTTGCTGAGTTTAAACTACAAAACCCTCAGTCCAAAATATGATTTTCCTAATTTGCTCAGATGAAGCTAAGATAGTGCATCTTTGGTGGACAAAAAGAAACCCATACTGTATGCGTCTGTAGGATACACAAGAACCTAAAGCTTACGCTTTGTGTAGTTTACCTGGAGAAAAGTTAATATAAGTTTATTGAGAACATTTTTTGTCGTAAAAAATCAAGGGAATGCATGGTTCATTGATGCAATAGCTGCCCTGGAATTCGAAGTGTTATCAATTATCTAACAGCAAAGTGATTAGAAAATGAAAGACAATTTGAAAAGAATGACGAAGTTTATGAAGATAAAACAATTGATAATAAACAGTGGACTATAACAGATATAGCAGAGCTTTTAAGTTTCACATCTACAGGTGAATTCATAGAAAGTTTTTGTAAGAAAGTTGATACCATCCCACTCTTATATATTGCTAGGTAAATACTTGAATAAACTAAAGTCATTTATACCCCAAAATTAAATTATTGTTTTTGTTGATTTTGCAGAAAATTTAAACTAAGTTATACTACGATTACAAATTAGACTAAAGGTAATACGTTATCTAAAACGATATAATAAAAAACTTAATACGTAACAAAAAATTATATTGTCTTTTTAAAGTAGAAAGTTCTTATATTATTCTGAAGCTTAAAATGTTTTTCATTAAAATTTTTAAAATTTCTTAGAAATTTATAACAATGTTATATTGAAATTTTGTGTAAGCCATTCATAGAAACGTTATATTTATAATTTTATATTACACATACTTAAAGAAATTCTTACCATCGAAGTTACGAAAAGATTATGAAAAAAACATCAGTCTTTTTCTCTGTTTAAGGAAGTTTCAGATAGCTTGTGTTTCTCCCGGGGTATTGATGGTATTTTTGCAGGAAATAGATTCTTGCGTGAACCTATGGTAATTATTGCTATACTCTAGGTTCATATAAGTTCATGAAATTGTCTATAAACAATTATTTTTTATAGACAAATTCATTTGTAGTCTCCAAGGTGCCCTTTTACATAATAGCAACCATGGCCTACTGTAATTATACGGCCTGATTTGTTGCATTTTCCGGAAAAAATTAAGAGGCCAGTTTTTTTACGGCTAATGTTTATTTTATTAAAATGGTCGAGGAAAACTTAAGATTATCATCATGTAATTACATTATCCTATACAATATTTTTCGCTAACTGATTCCCTGTTTCAGTATATTCCGATAACATATGAAATACTGAAATAGGCTTTCAAATAGCTATGTATCAAAATGCTACTAAATTAAACTTACATTTTGCAAAGACTACTTACAACTCTAATGAGGAAATAAAAACAAAGGTTTGTAATTTTATATGTATTAAGGATTTGAGAAAAAATCTTATTAGCACTAGCTATCAGTTCTTTGTCTTTTTTTATACTCTTTTACTTGATCTTTTCTTACAGAATCTGTAGTTTCTTTTTGTAAATTATCATAAAAAATATTAATGACAATTCGAGATCCATATTTAATTCCCCATTCTGTGTGTTTCTCGCATGTAAAATCAACACTGCTATAATAAATCTTAAAAATTTGTTCTGCAAAACTTTTAATTGATAAAGAATAACTGCAATGTTTGATAAGAATAGGAGAAATAATATCTAGAATACTAAAAAGATGACAAATAAAATCAGACAAGGATTGACTTGGACATATAAGTCCACCTCTGGATAATATTTTCAGATATTCGTTATTAAGAACATCTTGGTCTGTAGAAACCATTTTTTGACCACAAGATAGACATTTAAATCTTTTTTTCAATTTTTTAGCAATGTAGCCTGGTATAGTAACAGCAACTTCCATGCTATCTTCAGAAAGCTGACACTCTAATATCTCTGAAGACAACAATGCAATATCTTGCATAATATTTTCTAAAGTAGAGTATTCAAATGTTTGATAAATATTTTCATCCCAGAAATTAATATCATCCTTTAGAAGACTTCTTACTGCCAAAATTTTTTCACTGTTGCAAACTTCTAAAAGACTTACAAGAAATCGATCACCGCTCATTTGTCTATACTTACTAAAGCGTAGCTCCAAAGGATCACTTTGTAACCTGGAAGTAAGAACAAATGTGTAGCTTTCTTCAAGCAAATCATCAATAAGAGATGCAGTTGCACGTAATGTTGTGATAAGAGCATGAGAAGTTTGTTTGGTTAAAGTAAAATATTCACATGTTGACCAAATTTCAATCCAATTTGCAATTTTTCTATAAAATGTGGGTTTTTTATCTCCTTTTACAGCAGCATTGCCGAGCTGATTGGATGTATTAAACATCTGCTTTGAATTAAGTGTGATAAATAACTTATGAAACAATGACAAAAATTGTGCTGCATCATTTCTTTCAGGAAAATAACTTAGTATCGCAGCTGTAGTTGTTTCATCAAGAATCGCTAATGCAAGGTTAACATCTTGTTTATTGTTTCCAGGATGAGTGACCTGATAATTGATTTTCCTCGCTTTTTTCAAGTTTCCATTTAATAATTGGTCTTTTTCATAAACTTTATGAAATAAATCCCAAGTAATAAAACCAGCTGGAACTTCAACTTTGTCTCTGAAGAAATCAAACGAAAAAGAAGGAAAAACAAACTTTTTTCCATTCAACAAGTTTTTCCTAACATTTTTTATTAAATGGATTATATCATATAATAGATATGTTTTTAAAACTCCATTATAAGCTGGATGATAAATAAATAGTTTTCCATCTCCAGTATAAGATTTATGTAACTCTGAAAATGCATTAACGTTGGTAGAATGATTATCTGTAACAATAGCTCTTACTTTAAAACCTGATTGGTGCAATGAGGTAATGCACTCATCAATTTCTTTTTTCAACCATGGTCCTGTTGTGCAAACTTCAGGTGATGATCTCACAACATAAGGAATAGCTTTTTGAAGCCCTACAATCATAAAAACAACAACACCTTTATAAAGATTACTTTCTGGATGCAGAATATGGAGGTCTGCCTTGTATAATGAATGCAGAATATGGAGGTCTGCCTTGAGACTTCATTTAACTCTGTCAAAATTGAATTCATATCATTGGCTTTATTTCTAATATAGACAGGAAAATTTTCTAACATACTACAGTTTGTTAATTTGCAATTATGACCACTACGAAACCATTCAGGTAAAGAAATATGATAGCCTTTATATGACAATGAAACATAAAGATCTTTATTTACAGTTATTGACTCAAAAACAATTGGTATGCCTGATTTTTCATCAAAACATAGTTTATAATAAACAACACTATCATGCATTTTTTTAAATGTAAAGCCTGGTGGAGAATGTTGTTCTGTCAAAGAATCAAGATTAATTATTTTATCAACACTTTGAAAATCTTCAAACTCATCTTTTCCTAAATATCTCAAAGTTGGTTTTTTTCGGGGCAACTTTGGAACCCTTAGAGTTGATGATCCACTTATTTCATCAGTTTGAATAGTTGGAACTGGAAGAAGATTCCATTTTAAGGTGTATCTTTTTCCATAATTAATAAATTTGTCATCAAAATGATTAACACAAATAGCTGAATATTTTGATGGAACCCAATCTTTTCTATTAACAAAGTATATCCATCGTTTTCTCAAATCAGATTCTTCAGGAAAATGAAATGTTGACTTTTTTGGACCATTAGAGTAACCAGTTTTACAGTTTGTAACAACACATTTATTAACCATTTTATTACTAAAACGAATCAAAAAAGTGTAACAGTTATTTTTAAATATAAAGTTCATTTACATTTATTATTGGAATCATCTCCACTTAAACAACATCGCATAAAAAAGCAGTTCGACTATATACAGTAATAATAATAGACTGTCTGTGTGTCTATTTCATTATTCCACTCTCTAATGGAATATAATGAAACAGGCAATCAGTCAGAATACATTCACATATTGATCAGTTCAGAATACATTACATATTAAATGACTATAAAAGCATAAACCGATGCATGCAAACAAATATTTATATAGTAATTGTTAAAATATTATAATTCAATATTTTATTCAAGGCGCTACTCGACTTTCTCCCCCCCCCCCCTTATTTTATGATTGATTCTGATAGAGAATTTTATGCTGATTAAGAATCGTATAAAAACATGGATCTCAAAATCAATGGAAAGTGCTCTAATTCGAAGTCAAAGTTGTAAAAAATCCCACTAAAAACCCTAATATTCGCCATTTTTTTTCAAAACGCTTTCATTTTTAACGAAAATTAATTACCGTTACATTGCGCAATAAACAGACCTGGTTTCCATAAGCCTTAGCATTATTATTTTAAAGTATTGTAACGAAAGTGTTATAACGAAATGAAATTAATGGAAGATTTCAAATAAAGGTTGAACGTAGAATTTGAGAATGTAGAAAAATTGATGAATAATTATTATTGTATCCTACGCTGGTTTTTTTTATTAAAAAAACGGTTTGAAGGTTACATTTTCTAAATTTTACATGTGATAGAACAACTATGTACTAAGTTTCATAAGTTCTTCTTTTAGGAAACAAAACTTTTGAATTTTTTTTTTAAATTTATTACAAAAGTACATTACTTGCAATATAGTTTATTCTCTAATATATCAAAAAACGGCTATTTTCATTGCCACAAAAAATTGCGCAAGATAAACATACTTTAACGAATTTTTTAACGTAAAAACCATGCTATTAATGTTTTGCTTTTGTCAGCTAAAAGATCATTAACTTAGTATTTTCAAAATGGCGAATATTAGGGTTTTTAGTGGGATTTTTTACAACTTTGACTTCGAATTAGAGCACTTTCCATTGATTTTGAGACCCATGTTTTTATACGATTCTTAATCAGCATAAAATTCTCTATCAGAATCAATCATAAAATTAGGGGGGGGGGGGGAGAAAGTCGAGTAGCGCCTTTATTCAACACCTTTGTATAATATTCACTGGTAAATATATTGTTATTGTTGTTGTTGTTAATAAAACCTTTCATACATAGTTTAAATTTTAAAATAAGCCGTAAAAAAACTGGCCTCTTAATTTTTTCCGGAAAATGCAACAAATCAGGCCGTGTAATTACAGTAGGCCATGTAGCAACCAATATCTATCTATACATGTGGCTCACTCGACGCATTTGAAGGAAGATTACAACTATGTTAAACTTTTGATTGAGAAGATAAACTACAACAAAATTCAATTGGATGTATGTGGAGATTTTTTGATGATTAGTTTTCTTCTTGGCCTACAAGGTGAGTTCACCAAATACTTGTGCTTCCTATGCTTTTGTGATAGCAGAGCATCAAATCAACACAACATTACTTGAGACTGGCCTCACGAAATACAATATAACTCGTGATAGCTTGATTTTGGCAGAGAGGGTTCTAACTGTACTTATCAAGCTTGGGCTAGTCAAACAATTTTTTAAGCCAATAGATTTGCAAACGCCAGCTTTCTAGTAGGGGAGAGGGGGCAGCTTTGAAAAAATCCATTTTTGAAGCGTTTTTGTATTTAAACTAAATAAAACTAAATATTTTGTGAAGATAATATTTACCCTCGCAGTTCTCACCTGTTTTTCCTGGGATTTGGCATAAACTGGACAAAGTATATGATTGGTTTGTTGTGAGGTCAAATTGTAAACATTTCGATATAAAGTTGTAAGAATTTTTTTACCACGTTTCTTACCTGTGAGATGTTTAATGTTATTTACAAGATAGGATAACTCATAAGATTTACAATTAAGCAGAAAATGTCAATCGTTGAGATAATTTTATTTGGAAAAATCATCGTTTATTATTTAAATCGCAACTGAGGCAGTTTTGAATAAAATGAATGGGGCACCTTTGAATCACTGTTTAAACTCTCGCACTTTATTGCTTGATTATTACGGCCTGAATTTTGATTATTTAAAGATAAAAATGGTTCGAAATTATAAAAAAAAGAGAGTGACTGAAGTCATAGAGGATGATGTTAATAATGCTGTTCTCCAAGTTGCAAATGGATTAATGAGGCCAAACGAAGCTGCTATAACTTATAATATAAAACGTAATACTTTACATTACAGAATAAAGAAGTATAAAAACTTTTGATCTAAGACCAAGCTTGGTTTGACAACTAAATATACTTTCGCACAAGTATTTAAAAAAGATGATTTATTTAAACACTTCAGTTTTATTCCTTAACCCTTTAGCGCCCACCAGGGCTTAAAATTTTCAAAAAACTCCAAAAACTTCAAAAAGCAATTGTTTTAGGGCCTAGATTATGAATTAAAAAATAAAATTTTAAAATTTCACTAGCAAACCCAATTTTGTCATTGTAGCATATGTGATACATATAAATTCAGATAGCATTTTGTGATAGTTTCAAAAAGAGGAAACTCTCTTAAATACTTCTAAAACTTACACGTGTTATTAATTTAAAATAAAATAAACAAATAAGCTTTAATATTCGTAAAAAAACAGGAAAAAACTCTCTTTGAAAATACCTTGTCTGACAGCAATCATCCGATTTTTAAAAAGACAATTTTGATGTGTTTTTAAGTCTTGATTATCTAATTATATTAACCTAGCTAAATCAGATCAACAAAAATATGTTGTAAATATGCTACAAAAGGTGTTTTTGAGATCACTGTGTTGACAGGATGGCCATAAAAGGTTTCTGAAGTTATGTAGCAGATCTGCTACACGGGCGCTAAAGGGTTAATCATTGTTTTAACTATTCAGAAGAAAAAAAGTGTTTGAATAATTAAAATATTGGTTTATAAAAAAAAGTTTAAAAAATGTTCAAAGCTGCCCCCCTCTCCCCTACATATGTTCCATGTTTCTTAACTTATCGGATGCAAAACTGAAAGCCAGCGTTTTCTCTGGACCGCAAATACGTTACCTGCTAGCATCTGAGGACGTAGAAACAACAATATCTGTTTTTGGAAAAAGATGCGTGGCAGGCATTTAGATATGTGTGAATAGATTCCTAGGAATTAACAGAAATGAAGACAACAAAGTGCAAAATTTGCTGACAGCGTATCACGCTCTTTGATGTAGAATGTCCATCAAGCTGGACTTTTTGTCTCCAACCTGAATTTCTTCTGACCAAAAAAATGAAAAAGGTCCAATTATATCATCTTGTAACTCTTCCTAGTGAGGAAGAAATAAAGATAACTCTTTTCATAGATAATAATTTTTTTTCTTCTTTTCGTCTTCTCGTAAATTTTGATGAACTTCAATTTTTCCCTTTTTTTTAAGCTGCCACGCCCTTGAAAAAATATATTTAATAAAATTTTAATAAAAAAAGTTACATCCAGATTTAAACTCAGATTTCTAATATTCCTCCTTCATTAATTCTTTTTTCAAAGCCACGTTTTCTTATTCGCATTCGATCTTTAATCACTCACCGAAATTGTTTCTTATGATTACTGTTGAGGCATTACCCTTTTTTATAGATAACAGCTTAAATGAAATAGAAAAATAACATTTATGTAGATAAGTAGCCAATGAATCATGCAAATAAAATATGCAAATTGTTGCTCCGCAGATTGATCTTTAGCATGTCAGATATAAAAATATTTTGACATACTGAGGGGACAGAGGGCTCATGGCATAAAATTTTATGAAACTGTCTTTCTTTCAATAAAATAAGAATATCTTACTGAAAAAGGTAGCCTCATAAAAAAATGTGCTATCTAGGGTGTAAGTTTTCACCATATCATGTATTTTAAGCCAAAAGTGAAACAGACAAATAAAGATAACAAAGGGAACTTTATTCTGGTCAATTCATTTTAGCATGTATAAAGAACAAATTCTGATGCTGCAGTTTTTTTCATTCCGCATAAATTCACATATGTTTACTGTTTAAGTCCACAACAAATTGCAATAGTTGAAGATTGTAATCAGGATGAGTTTGATCCCTCTTGAATCGCTGCCAATGATTAGCAGAGTTGGAGTGCATTGCCTCGGTTGTTTGTTCACTAAAGAGTCCCAAAGAACAGTTATTTCTAAAAATGAACTGAGGAACATGGTGGAAAAGAGTATGCACGCTTGGTGTCACAGTTATTCGAAGTCTTAGGTAAAAAGATTTGAATGCCTCGATCTTCTGACAATAGTTGGCTTCCGAGTGGTTTCCAAATTAGGCTGATACAACAGCATGAAGTGTTTGAAATGCACCAGTGAACTTTGCTACTTCTTGAGCTTTGTATTGGTGCAAGAGACTCCAACAGATCAAAATTTTCCAAAATCTTCTTGCATTTATTTCCATTGAACTGACACCCATGGTATGATTCCATATTAATGTGCAGCTTCAAAGGCCATTCTTTAGCACCTGTCCACACTTGAAGCAACCCCTTGAACATATGATTTACAACTTCAAACATGAGATGCAGTTCCATGGGTGGAATCAGATCAAGAATCAATGATGATTCATCTCCTGGAATGATTGGTGGATGAATAACACTTTTGAACTCTCGAGCTTGTTTCACATTGCATCCTGTTAATTCAAAAGCTTTGAAGCACTACTTGATAGAGCCTATTGTTCGGAAAGCACCAATATTGGCAAGATCTGTTGATGCAATTTGACACCAGCAGCAAGGGTGACTACTAGAATGTGCCTAGATTCCACAGATGATGTTGGCAATCTTCAGGATACACGAAACAACAATAGATACCTTGCCAACATGAAGAAGCCCCAAGACTTTTTTGATATTTTCATAAGCTTCTGGAACCTCTTAAGCCACTGCCACCAGCAGCTGTCTTCTCACTCCAGTATCCTTAGAGACTTGATGAGTGAGAAGTCTGAAACTTTTTTGAGTTGGGTTAGTCTCATATGGGATGACTCCTAGAGTGACTTTAAAAAATGATCCACCACCATCCATGCTAATCTTTAGAAAGTAGTTGTTCTTGCTTTCACAACCTTTTGTGCAAGTTGCTCAAAACTTTTGCAGTGACAAACATTCTGTGTCTGTTCTTTCCCAGTCCTATCAGTAGAGATACTGATTTGTGAGGTGGTAAAAAGTCTTGCAAAACTCGACCAGCAGCTGCAAAAATTTTTTCAAAATTAGGATCAATAACTTTGCCTGTTGAAAATTGATTTAATGTTGATACCAATTGTCTCATTTTTGTGTTAGAAAGACCAGTATTCAACTGTACCTGAACAAGGTTATCTGTTTTAAGCTGTGGTCCAAACAGCCGTCGTGCAGCAGATCTTCCTAAAGGTGCAAACATGGGCGCCAGCAGGATTTTTTTCAAGGGGGGGGGGGGGGGGAGGGGCAAAATAAAATTCAAAAATGATATTTTAAAAACTGCAAAAATGCATCAATTAATCAAGTCATTTTATTAGACCAGTGACAACAGAAAATTAAAGAAAATGTAAAAATAAAAACACAAGAGTTAAATCATTGTTATTCAGTAAATAGAAATTGTAGTTCACTGCCAAACTTATTTACAATTTGTTCCATAAGCTCAGATTTTCTGGAGCGTATTTTTTCACGATGCACGCTCAGCATGCAAAGCCCAGACAAACGCTCATAATGCTAATAATGCTAAATTATACCAAATAATGCTAAATTATATAATAATATAATGATTAGTTCAAAAACATTGATTTATTAAATACAAATTAGACATATTCCAAAAAACAAAACAAAAATTAAAATGCAGCAGGTTAATTCAAGTTAATCAAATTAAATATATATAATTATAATAATCAACATTTAGCTAGCAAAAAACACAAGGTAATAGTATCATTAAAATGAATATAAGACATTAAATTGGAAAAAAATAAATAGAAATACAATACAAACAAGAAACATTTTGCCAACAAACAAAAAAACAACAGCATAAAAAAATAAATGAAACTGACACATTAAAAAATAATTTAAAAAATTTGATCATTGCATCCAATTCTTTCTTCGTTAGTTCGAAGTTTATTTGTTTGCGTAAGAACTTTGTTATTGTAATTCGATTTCTTTTTTATTATTATTTCCTTTATTTTCCTTTCTTTTTTCTTCCTCTCCTCTTTTTGTTTTCTATACTTCTCCTTTATCTTTTGTTCTTTTCTATTTATTCCTTTTTTATTTTTCTATGATCTATTTCTATCATATTTTTATTTAAACTTTCATTCAAACATCTTTTTTTAAAAATATAAAATATGCCTTTATAAAAAAGCTTCCGTCATCGTGGAAGTCATTGCAATTGATAGTAATATTTCATTTAAACTGTTGTCATTTACATTAGGTGAGTAAACTATAAATGAGTTAAATTGATAAGATATTGAAATAAACAGTCAAAAGAAATTTTGTGAATATCAAAATTTGTTATTTTGCTTTTCCAGGGGGGGGGGGGGGCAACTGCCCCACCTTGCCCTTGCCTGCCGGCGCCCATGGGTGCAAAGTTAGTAATTAGTCTAATTTTTCACGCAAAAACAGTTTTAAAAAAACAAATTTTGCTCACTTGGTTTCACTAATAAAAGGTCTTCCACCAGATCCTTGGCTTAGTTGAATTGTACCATATGGGGATGCTTCCTTAAGTTTAATCACTTGAGATGCTATTTTTTCAGCACCTTGTGAATCTTCCATAGCAAGTTTTCTTAGATTTTTATGCCTTGTTTCTGCTGAGCAGAAATGTGGTAGGCCTCGGCCAATTGTTGAGAGGCAACTTGCACAGAGTTTTTCAGTGATCGGTTTTGAACTTTGAACACTTTCATCCAGATCAGTGTTGCTGGAAACTTTTGAATCGTGGAGTTCTGACAAAGGATGTCTGTCTCTTGATGTCATTTTTCCAATTTTACAGATCAAACAACTCCATAAATTGCTTATCCTTGTAAAAGGTCTAAGATGGAACCAAAATTAAACAATGTAGGATACTCTGCACTAGCACCCTTGTCGAGTCTTTCAATTTTTTTTTCTGCAACCACTACAGACAGCTGTATGTACCCTTTGATTGGTAAAGTCAATGTCTTTGTTTACAACAAAATGCACTCTTTTAATTATGAATGCAGTATCTGTCTATGCAATGTCTGTCGGGTTTCTGAAAGCACAAACAAAACACTGTTTTTCTGCAGTCCTCATGAGTCCTCATGCAGTCCTCATGAGTTCTGCTTTTGTTAGGCATTTTAATTTTGGAAAACCAACAATTCACAAAAGAAAATTAATCTTTGAAAAAATATTTAAAAGAGGGTGAATGCCCTTTCCTGGAAAATGGTGACATATCTTTTTCCGGAAACAGGAATTATGAAAAAAATTTGTAATTTGCCGGACAACAAAATATAAAACCAAAAATACGTGAAAGGAAGACATTGTAGTCCAATTGACAAAAGAGGAGATGGTTGTTAAATATCCTTTTGTTACCTTTATTTGTCTGTTTCCGGGAAATGATATGGTTAAAGCTTACACCCTAGTACATCCACTCTGCCAAGTACATGATTGTGGTGCCAATGTTGTAAATAGTTGCTATTTCTATTAGCAACAATAAAGAGCTTCTCAATATAGAAAAAAAAACAAAAAAATGTCTTAAGTTTTGACAATATCTTTATGGTGAAAATGAGATTTATGGACCAAAAATTTTGAATGTTAGTATCTCGCTCAGACGGCCATATTTGATTTTGAAATTTCTTGTGGTGAACCTTGTACCCATATACTATTTACCCCTAAAGGAGTTTCCAGGGGACATGAAGTTGGTATTAATTGCCATTTTTACAGGGTGTGTTCATTCTAAGAAAAGTTTTATATCTCCGTTTAAATGTTTAAATTAAAACAATTTTGTCATTTATAAAATATTCATAAAAGATTTGATAGTGGGGGTTTATGTTTTTTTTACATTTTTTTGTCGTCATTGTCGGACAAAGGAATTTGTGTTAGTGACGAGCAAAAAAAAATTGAGGTGAAAAACAAAGAGAGGAAGAACAAACGGTATTAGGGAGTATAAACGGCATTAGGGTAGTACATGTATTAAAAAACGAGTGTGAGTGTTAAATAAAAGAAAAATATGAAACAAAAAATAATTTTAAAAAGGAGAAAAGCAAATGTATGATTAGAAGAGGGAAATGTAAAAAGGCCGGTGGACAAAAATGCAAAAAATGAGTTCTTTTTAGTGAACTCAATTTTGAACTTCGCATAGCCGCGCTCTTTTTAAGAGATTTTTCATAATATTGTCAAAAATTTCAATTTTGAAGTATGGTCTCTAGTTCCTTCATGTAAAAACGTTCTTTTTGAATATCCCTAAAGAAAGAAATTCGGTGAAGCCATATAAAATTTGGATTCTCTTCAGCTTTTCGCCGTAAAGTAGTTGCAAATTTAAGCCGTTGCCGATAATCTGTTGGTTTTAAATCTTGAACAAGCTGTAATTTGTATGGAAAAAATTACAACATGACTAAAGTTCGTTGAATTAAATGGATTATACTAGATACTCTCCTATACGTGCTGCACATTTTCTTCGTTCAAAGCAACGTTTGGCAGCAGTTTCTGAGGGAAGGACTTAAACTCTTTCCTTTAACGGTTAAGATGAGGAAATGAAAAAAGCTAAGTAAATTGAGGTTTAGGACTTTTTGCAACTGCCTTGGTCAGGTTTTTAGAACTCGTAAAATGTCTTGTCTAGCGGCAGGATCAAAATTAATTTATATATTGGAGATACGTGATCATACTACAAAAAGATCTCTCAATGTAAAAAGACGTTCTGCGGCAGATAATGTTTGAGACATTAGTAAAGAATAAATATTAATATTTTTTGCTGATATATTCAAGCCACTCTACATATAAACAAAAATTTTATAACAGTCAACTTAGGACAGATGCAGATTTCTTTTCTATATGCATGGTCAGTTTACAATTACACACCTATAACGTCAAAATTTATAGCACAATCCTCGTCCTTCATCGACGATCCTATCAAAAAAGAAATAGCTTTACTTGAAAATAAAATAGAAAACACATCACCAACAAAAATAATAACGACAGAAATATCCATTAAATATTCTGAAATCGACCATCACAGATAGTTAAGCTTTTTTGCAGCTATGGAAAAGCGTCATTGTAAACTTACGGCTGTTGGGGAGCAACTCCTGAAATCATGAATAATATAAAAAGCATCAAACTTTTGTCCCAAATGAAAGTCTCACGGAAGTTTGCTGCATTTAATTATAACTCTAGGATAAATTCCTTTAAAGCTTTTACCGCTCGCATGTCGTTTTACAACTAAGAAACGACTCATGACAGTGGACATAAAAAGTTTTAATGAACGAAAAAAATGAGTTCAAAACAAACTAATTCGGAAATGGGATTACAAGCGGATATTCCGAAACCTAGCGTTAGAATATCCGTCAATAATCCGTAATAGTTTGAAAATTTTATTCTATATTCATAAAATAAATAAATCGGTTTATCAGTGTACTTATTGGTACCTGCCTATTATCACTGTGTTATAAGTGTAAAGATGACAAGGTCAGAAACTTTTGAACCACGTGATAGATAAAGTGCTTCCTTATATTGAAGTCATTTTATATCTTTTTTTAAACTTAAAACATTTGCGATATTTTCTTTTCAGAGGTGAAATGGTTGGTGCAATCCCACACTCCGAAGTCCGCAAAGCCGCAAATTAAACAAGCTCATCTCCTTTTTACCGATGAAAGCTCAGTCCCCTTTTCATCCTGCAACCAAATACTGTACCAAAGAGGCAGAACATGTGTACTATAACATCTGATCCCAATACTGAATTTTTTCGGACCAAGAAAAGCTTCTACATCATGGTAGTTGGAGGTGTGAATCGATTTGGAAATTCTGCATTTCACATTGTTGCAACTGATTAATGGGCAATGTTATTGCGATGAAACTTTGCCTGCTTTTGAAACAGTCCTAGAAGATCGTCTTGCCTTTCCTCAGCAGCAGTTAATCTCTTTCCAACAAGATTGTGTAAGACATTAATGCACAGCTAATGATAAGATAGCTTAAGAAACATGTCATTCCAGTTTGAAAAGATTGACCAGGAAATTCTCCCGATTTATACGTAATTGAACACTTGTGGAAAGCCTTTCAGAGAAAGAAGGTTCAGTCAGCCAACACCTCAAATACATCAGCAGTTGATTAGACAAGTATAATAAAAGATAATATCACGAGCCTTATCAAAAGCTTTCCTAAATAGTAATAATATAATATCACGAGATATATATAACATCATATATATAACACATATCAAAATAGTAAAAAGATAATATCACGAGATAATATCACGAGATAATATCACGAGATAATATCATGAGATAATATCACGTGATATTATCTCTTGATATTATCTCGAAACTTTTGGACCACCCTTAATGCACTGCCAAAGTATTAAAAAAAAAGTATATCAATGTATGCATTAAAACTTAAAACTTTAATGGTGTTGAATGCGATTACGACTAATAAAACTAAAAATACAATTTGTTATAAAATTACATTAATACTTTCATGTATAAAAAATTTCCTTGAAAATATAAACAATTTCTATGATAATTTTCTTGATTTGTAGATAAAATTTGTTGATTTGTCGGTAAATTTATTAATTTGTCGGTAGTAGTCGTTGATGTTGTTGGTAATAGTCGTTGATTTTGTCGGTAATATCTTAAGCTAAACAGGATCTACAATCACAAAAATGTCATCTGTTAAAGCAAAACACGACAGACAAACACGCACAGGTTCCGTATATCCCAACGGTTTCAGACTGAAAACGAAAAACAAAAAATAATAACCAACAGAAAAAAACTAAACACAACAGTTTATGAAAACGAAGTAATAAAAAGAACAACTAATTGCTTATTAAAATAGAGGAACATTTTAAGTTTTCTATATATGTGAATATAATCTGAAAATAAATAAATACCATATTTTATTCTTGGTGCAATCCCCGCAAAAGACTCGGCCACAACAGCGGCAGTGGTGCTTGCGGATAGCCTTAAAATAATTGACTCCCTTTTATCAATTTCTTCCATGATTTTTTCAAGATTATGATTATTATTATTAGCATTATTGTTATTAAAAAAAAAAAGCATGACAAGAGAAATAAAAAGTCACAAAAAAACTTACGAAAAAAAAACTTATTTTAAAACCTTAGAAAATGGCGATCTGCATTTTGCGTTTTGACAAATCTTCACAAGTTCGTCTGGAACCCAGGTTAATTTAATATTTTTTTGTAAATAACTAAGTTCATTGTAAGCCTCACAACTATTTGCCAGCTGCGACTCTAACTGAAAAAGCAGAGGAAAATTAGCACAAAACATGACCAACATATGTATGGCTTGATACGTTGCCTCAAAGAGGCCAATACATCGGAAGCATGCGCTCACTGGAAGTTCTTAAATTATCTGACACAGTGGATTATATTACGTAGGAGTAGGAGCTATGATGGTCATACAAGTACCAGGTGGCTTGTACATTTTTAAAGATAAAATTAGTGAACCAGGAAAATAAAATTACACCTTTGTGGTACATACAACACTGCATTTCAAAAAATGATGATGGGACAAACAAAAACAGATCAATTAAACAGAGTGATCATTGATCAAATTTGAAAACTAAAAAACTAATCGCCTCTTGACAGGTTAACCGCGAGGTTGCAACCTCTAACCGCAACGGATTTTGAGAAGCGCTTAAAATATTAAATTATTTTGATTTCAGATACCTTCGCCCTTTACCTTCTTTACAGAAAAAGTTGATAACACAAGAAGCTGCTCGGCTTTTGTAGGGCAAGTTAAACGTTGTAGATAGCAATTCCGAAAACATAGTAAATTGTAGATGTCATAAAATCAAATAATAGATGTCTTGCTTACAGATTTAAAAAAATGATAGCACGAATTTAAGAAGAACTTTTAACTTCCAGTATTTTTTTTTATTTAAAATTGTAATAAGATTTGATCTAGGTTTAACAAAGGTTTAAACGTGCCGAAAATCGTTTTTTTCTGAAGTCTTTATTATTACATGTCATACTTGAGATTGACTTTGAGAATTTCCTTTCAAATGAATCACAAGTTTGTCAAGGAATACTTTAAATTTTTGGTTAGTTTTTTTGGGTAGTCTTTTTTGGCTACTGGTCTGCATTTTATCACGAAAAACATTAAAAAAAAAAAAAAAAAAAAAAAAAAAAGATACATTTTTATTGATTCTTTAACTGTAGCAATTTTTCCTAAAAAGAAGAGAAAGGAAAAGAAAAGAAAAAAAAAAAAAAAAAAAAATACAGACCAGTGGAGTTTGAGAACACAACTGAAAATGTTTACCATACCACCTACCAGTATGTTAACTAGACTCTCTCAAGGAACTATTAACACTCACTTTTGCAATCATTGCAGACACTTCATTATACAATCACGATAAAAAATTTTGAACATTCTTTAAAAAAACATGATTTCAATTAAATCATTCATTTTTTATTTTATCAAAATATGTAATCATTAAAGTAATCATTAAATGTTAGCTAATCAATTTAATGATCAGTACTTCTTGGTCCTCGAACTTTCAGACAATTAGCAAAATGGGTAGGGATTGAGTGAATAAACTTCTTCAAATAAATTGATTCTACACCTGCTTTATTTTCTCACGCAGATCATTGGCAGATGAGGGTCTTCGTTTCTGTAAATTATCTTTAAGTTGGTCCCAGCAATTTTCAATAAAATTAAGGTTGAGTGAATTACCAGGCTAGGGGCACACGACCTCAATCCCATCTCAAGTAACAAAATTCTTACAAAGTTGGTCCTGTGGTAGGGGTTCCATCATATTAAAGTTTGTGGATTTTGGTTATGTTCATGAATATTTCAAGTTTTTCTTGAAGTATTCCATGATACATTTATTATATTGTTGGAAATGTTTTACGATCGGAAGCCCATATTTGGGGTTGTTTAGTTGAAAAGGCGGACGTCTAACGCATGTTGCACGACAACCAAACTGTTTGATTAATGATTGATAGCTAAGTATTACATCTTTACAATCTGCCCTTGAACAGTCGTTTTATTTCTTACAGGAGGCAATACGGTCTCAATTATTTTTTTGAGAAGGACGTTTTTTTTTTCCTGGAGCATGGCTCTTTATGTGAAATTTTTTGTACAAACATCTTCTAATTGTCAGTTCACTTGGTGCAACACCAGTGAGAAATACCTCAGATGAAATTTCAGAAGCACTAGCAAACGAATATGCTTTTGCGAAATGATGAATTGTTGAGCTCGGGCAATCCTATTAAATCACTAGCTTTATGATATCATCTCAATATTTTAATGCAATTATGTGTTACATTAAACTGTGCAACAATAGCAGTCAGTGTCAACCCTTGTTCAAATAGCTTGCTTGTTCAAGTAAACTAGCAATCTGAGCATATTTTTCTGTCAGTTTGTTAGTTTTCCCCGTGATATGCTATGATCGGAGTTTTTCGCCAAAATAAAATAAACTATCACTAAAACAAATTTAGTGGTTCAAAATATCAATTGCAAACTTATATCTAAAAAATATCTTTTAAATAAATCTTTAAAATGCTCCAAACTTTTGATCTTGACTGTATATACGGCTAATATACAAACTAAAAGTCGAGCCCTTAATTTCATTTTTCAGCAAATAATCGAGTCCTTAATTTTATTCTTCAGCAAAACTTGTTGAAAGTTTACTTTTTTAAAAAAAATAGACTTGCCAAGAAAATCTCTGAGTTTATAACCTCCTTTTACGAATCTGGAAATCTTTTTAGTACACCAATTACAAATCAATTCAGGAGCTCAATTGGATCTCTTTGGCCTAGGAGACAAATTATTGCTGCAAAGTGTGCTTTATGGGAAATATTTATTAGCAGTTGGACAACCTGTTTTTTATTTTAGGTTTTAAAAGTAAGTCTTAGACCATTAAAAAAATTTGGCTTATAACAATCTCATCTCTGTCAAACATTTTTCGCTTCTGCTGAATTTTTTTATGTTTCTTTCTTTTTATATCCTTGTAACCATATTTCACAACTTTTATACATTTGTTAGACATAGCATAGTTTTTATGAAATTCATTTTAAAACATCAACTTTTTAAAACAGCAGCAATCAGTTGACATGCAGTTAAATCAAGTTCGTGTTTCAAACTTCTAACTCAGCCTATATATTTCTAATTCAGAATTATCTAGACAGTAGAATAGAGAAGAACATAAATTCATTCTATGACCAGATTGACCAAAACAATTGATACTAGTTTGATGCTCTGCTGGATGTTGCTTCCTGCATTTATGAGAAATTTTGAAAAGAAAATTGCATAAAAAATGAGTCTCTTTAAAAAATTGAAGAAAAATGTTGCATTACCACTGAATTTGTATAAAGCTCTGCTTTAGATGAATGATACAGTAACAATATAGCAAGACATTCTGCTGAACCACATCCTCAAAAACTGAAAATGGCAGCAGATGTCAACAGTAAGTCTTGCAGAATTTACTTTGTCAAATTTGAAAACGAGTAAGATGCTGATAAAAGCGAAGATACAGACTGATATAACTAAAATATTTCCTGTGATATAATATATATCTAATATTTTTTAGATATATATTGTATAAAGAAGTTAATAGTACATTATTGGGGGTAGAAGTATATACTAAATATTTCTTTAAACAGTTTTAGGTAGCTATAATTGCTAAACAATATTTTTTTTTAAATCAACGAACTCTAATTTATATAATGACTAATATTTTCTTTCTTTATATTTCTTTACAACTATATTGAAAAGTTACTTTAAACAACTACAGTTAAAATAGAACCGATGATGAATACTATAAAATGCTATTGTGTTGGATAAAGAAATATATATTTAGTTCCTTTTTTAATAGGGTTTTCAAACAACTTGTTACTTTTCTACTATTAAAATTTCATTTAGGCTAACATATCAGGATGTGTATAGAGTAAGTAAACATCAGAGTATGTATAAAGTAGGTCATGCACATCATCTTTTTGTACATGCTCATTCGCATAAATTACTTCTCTATCATTTTTCAACTTAAAATACAAAATCCTCTTAACATAAAAAAAATTGGGCTGAAAAAATTGTTCTTTTCTAATAATTGTAGAGAAAATTGTTACCATTAACAACGCTGAATCACTCTCCTGTCTCAACTTTGCAATTTTATCAGCAAACAATGTTTCAATCTGCATAAAAAATGTTTTTGAATACTGGTTTTTATTTAAAAATAAAAAGATTTTTTATAGTTAAACCTTTTTTTTATCAAAATCAAATCAAAATAAATAAAAATCAAATAAACATAATAATGAAAATGAAAAAAAATACCTTGGCGGCTGATACAGCATTTTCTTCGTTAATTCGATGGATTTCCTTTTTCAACAATTCAATTTGTTTTTGGTGTTCCTAAAAAAACAAACAAACTCTCTAACATAAATTTTAACTTGCAGAGGATGTTTTTAAAATCATTTTAAATCAATTTTATAGTTTAAAATTTTATTACAAAAAAAGAGAAAAAATAAAGATCCATATAAATACATTGATAAAAAGTAATTTCAAAAAACAAGCATAAATATATTATATATATATTAATATATTTATGCTTGCTTTTTAAAATTGTATAATAATTTATAGTCATTATCATATTTATGCTTGCATATTCTATAAATATATAAGCATAAATATGATAATGACTATAAATATCTAATACATCAAAACTTACAAATTTTCGTATATCTCTCTAAGAGCTAATGAGTAAAAGACCTTTATTAAATGGTCAGTAATTAAAATATTCTAAAATTATCATGCCCAAAATCTTTTATTCATAATTGGAGGCTCATCAGTTGACTACAATTTTATTTTAGATATTAAAATTGATTTTTCAAGCTAGTATTCCAATTCATTATAGCTGATGGAGCTTTCAATACACAATAATGCAGAAATACATTTTGAAATAAATGTCAAAATCAGAGTGGTTTATAGAATAGGACACCTACACAATTCAGCATAAATATCATCCAGGGAGCTAATTAATTATCTTCCAGTGATAAAAAAAAAAAACACTTTTTGCCATTTTCTTTCTTTAAAAGAAATAAAAAAATTTAACATAAACTTTTTTTTAAAACTCTTCAACAACATATAGCTCTTCAACAACATAAAGCTCTTCAACAACATATAGCTTTTCAACAACATATAGCTTAACATGGCTTTTTATGGAAGACGACAGCAATGGGTTTTTCAACACGATGGGGCAATGACTGACACTGCAATCTCAGTTAAAAAGCTTGATCAGAAAATTATTACGATCATGCCTTGGCCAGCTTGTTCTCCAGATCTCAATTCATCGAGAACATTTGGACTTGGATAGACAAAAGTTGGTCAAAGAGAGCAATTTTCTGTTTTTTTTTTTATTTGTTTTTTTTTTAAACAGTTGTATATATTTCTCATAAAAAAATCTTAAATTTCTTATTTTGTTTATAAAACCACTATTAATATAATTTAAAACAATTTAAATTATTAACTTTTTTGTTTGCTTTAAACTTTAAAAAAACATTAAAAAAATAACATTAAAAATCAACTGACTCTGTATTTATGTAACCCATTGTATCAAGATGTTTTCCAGACAAACTAAAAAAACCATATTAATTCACAACCCAAATGATTTTACACTTTAATAAGAAAAATGGGAAACTTTAAAAAATTTGTAAATTAAAGGCATATACATTCTTACAAAAATACTTTTCTTTAAGGGAAGTAAATGTGGGCTTCATCCCACCACCCTTGTGGACCCTACATCTTGTTAAGTGTGGGCTTCATCCCACCACCCTTGTGGACCCTACATCTTGTTAAGTGTGGGCTTCATCCCACCACCCTTGTGGAAATTTATCTTGTAAAAATTTTTTCTAAGAGTATATGATGAAAATTTCATGAACCTTTAAAATTGAGAATTATTTATTTCGTCTAGTATAAAACCTTTCTGGTCAAACTTCATTAAGCATGAACTTTGAGTTAACTACTTGCATGAAGCAGTTTATATACTCTGAGCCGGACCGGTCAGATCCAGGGAAATATATAAAGCCAGTCTGCTAAAGCATTTGAAACATAGATGATTGAAGGATCTAAGAGAATATCTTATGTTACTTAAAGTGAGTGGATTGAAGATTATATGACTAAAGCCTGATTCAAAGATAAAACATGCCTCATAAGGTACATGCAACATAAACCTTACAAAGCCTCTATTGGTGTTTTTGATTGAAATAGCCCCCACATTACATTCAATAAAACTTCATAGGAAAAGAAAGTTAATGTTCACATTGTCTCTCATCCTCTAAAAAACTACAATTGGTCAATAGTTATCATTTATTGCAAGCACCAGTAAATCTGCTTCTAAACTCAAAATCAATGAGAATACACATAAACGTGGTGAAATAACAACACTGATCCCTTTAGAACTCCCACAGCCTTTCACCTAAGAAAAGCTCTTCTTAAAGCCATGATTGCTTTCATCCCAAAGCAAACTAACATCAACTATTGCACAAATTGCAACAGAAAACATGCACAACAAAAACATGAGAATCTTAACTTACAAAGAATTACTTAAACTGTAGAGAAATAAAGAGAAAGATTGAAAGCAAATAAAAAAAGACAAGTAGAGAACTTCAAGGAAAAAAGAAACATGGTATCTCATCAAATGCATTTGCATTTGATGAGATTTAGATGAAATTCTTTAGTTATTGTTGCAAAGGTACCCCACTAGAAGATACGATTACACTTCCTTTTGATAAATTTTAGTTCCTTGAAATTTTTTGGTTGTTAAAGATTTTGTTTACATGGCTTGTGTACCAGAAGACTCAATAAGAACTTTTCATAGTGAGTTCTAACACATTCATTTGCTTTTTTTTGGTGTAAATTATCGTTTAAAAAATTCCATGCAAGAAAATGTTCAAAAAAGTAGCCCATTTATTTTTCTTCCCGCTTGTAGTTTTCCAAAATTTTAGGAATTTTCATGTTTGCTATGTTACTTTGATAAACTTATTTGATAAATTATTTAAATGTCTCAGCCAATTAAAAATAGTATAATTGAGATACATCCACGTCTTATTTTTCCTAGATAAAGGAAAAATTTAAAACTTTAACCTAAATTATTTGTAAACGTTTTAAATGTTTTTGCTCCATTTTATTTTGGATAACTCAGTACAACTAAAAAAAAATCTATAATTGTTCACTCTATTTTGAAGGAATTTCTAATTCTATTTCTTTTTTATTCTGTTTACAGCAAAAAAAAACCCGCTTAAATTAACATAATCCATTCAAAGTTACAGAGCAGCATAAATGCTAAATATGCAAGATCTTTCTTTAAAAAAAAAATTGCATAACTAATAATTTGAAAAAGTTGAGAAAAGATGTCCATCAGGCTGCACATCAGCTGCACATTTCAATTTTTAAAACTCTTAGTCTAAAATTTTTCTATTTAAAAATTAAATCAACTACTTTTTTTACCTTCAACTACTTATGACTTACTTTATTTGTAGAAGCTAATGTCTGCATCAAGTTCCTTGCCCGTGTCTCCCACTCATTTTTTTCGTTCAGCACATGCTGAAATGATTCTTTGTTCTATGAGTATATATTAAATAATGCTTCAATAAGATTTTTTATTTCACAAGGAAAGAAACAAGAAACACATTTTTAAGTCACATCATAAAAACATTGGCAAATGTCAGAGGTTAATTACAGAGACTTTAAAAATTTTTTTTAATCTTAATATTTTGAGGCACTTAGTTGTTAGTTCAAATTGAGAATCAAATACCTCACTTTTTACACTTAAATCCAGTAAAATTCTCAAATCTTCTCTTTTTTAGATAATAAAAAAAATACAACTTAAAATCTTCAAGCAAACAGAGCATCAATAGAAAATTTACTCTAGACATTTCTCTTACATAATCTTGTAATGAATTCCTATTTTGCTCAACGCTACTTCGGGAAGTTTGACTACCATAATTTTCAGAAGATCTTCTCTCACCTCAAAATACAAAGCAAACAATCACAAATAAAAAATCTTCATGTGTTTTTCTATTTAAGTTTTCCTGAGTATTTAAGATTTTTCATTAATACTCTTTGCAGTAAACATATTGGAATGCCTTTTACAGACTCTTGGCCTATGAATACTGAAAAGATGATTTTTTTCGATAATCCATTTTTGAATATGAAATAGCAGCCAGAAAAAACTGGCCTCAAATAGAGAACTTATCTTTTTTTAACTTTTTTTTAATGCTGTGCAGCTGGCATTAACTTACCTTGCTTAAATGTTATACTCAACTTCTGTTATTACTCTGCAAAATACAAGATGGTATAAAATTTAAGTAGCTCAACTAGATTTTAGTTTTCCTTAAGGAGAACTTTTTGTGATGATCTGTGATGAGCACGATTTGCTTTTCTCTGATAGGTTTTGCAAGTAAATGAAGTCAATACTTGTTTTAAAGTGCAATAATTACTTACAAGCAAAAGCCATACCTAGTGAACTTAATATAAAATGTCCCTGATAAGATAACTAAACTTTTCCATTTCATGGGCACAACTAAACCAGCAAACTTTTAAAAGTTTAAACTATGATTTTTAGTTTTATAATTACACAGATATGTTAACTAAGATATACTTAGACCATTTTATATAAAAAAATTAAAATATAAAAACATGGAATTTTTACACAACATAAATACATTAATATGAATACACAACATTTTACACAACATAAATACATAAAAATGAAACATAAATATGAAACTCCTACAACAACTTCCAACTTTATTAGTTTTTACATCATCGATATGATGGTCTTTTAAGCAATTAATTATTGTTTCAATCAAACGAAACAAACGTCTTTCTTTAACAGAAGGATTATCATCTAAAAAAATGATAAAAAAAACAATGAATAAAATGAAGTATGGGTAATATTTTGCAAAATTAACTTGTGAATACCAAATTAATTCACCAAAAGCATTAGTTTTAGTAGGGTTGAAAAAGGATTTTGCCTTTTTTGCACTTTTTTCCATTCCTCTTATTTACTTTGTAGATTCATTAAAGATCCTGAATCTGAAATGAGGATTTAAAAAAAAAAAAGTATTCAAATTAACTTTTGTCAAATAAAAGGAAGTGTATTCATTTATTTTCAACTTTTCCAATAAAAACTTTGTTTATTTTTAACTCCATTTTGAAATTTTGAAATAAAATTTTCAAGAGAACAAAAATTAAACCACCGAGAATAAATATCTTTGCTTCAATATTTTTTAGTAATTTTTGATGCTTTCTGCAACAGTTTCAGACTTTGGCTGATGCTATGAGTTTATATTTACATTAATCTAATAATCTTAAATTATAAATGAACTTGTGGAAAAAACTTTGTGCTTTAAAAGTTAAATATTTCCTTAAGATAATATTATCATAATTTTTGAAAATTTTTTACTAAAACTACTTTAGAGAAAAAGTTTAAAAATTCTTGTTTTTTTGTTCTTCCCTCTCGATAAAGCAAAAAAAAAAAGTGGAGAAACAGAAATATTATAAAGATTTAAAAAAATTTTGCAATCAAAAAGACAAAACGAAAAAAAAAAAAAAAATTACAGAAACACTTTTGATGATAAAAACCAAACACAACAAAAAAACCAACAGTGTTTAGTGTAAGTTCCAAAATGGAAATAAAAATCAGAATTTTATAAAAATCAAAATTTTTTTTATAAAAACAGAAGATTCATATCTGAAATGGAGAATTAGAGTGCTTTTCATTTGTCAAAAATGTCTTTTGTTTCTGACAAGATTCTCTCTGAATGTGCACACAAAAAATAGGTTGCAAAAATACAAGCACCAATTATATATTTTGATACTTGCTACTTTGAATATAAAAATATCAATTTTTATATTTAGCCATACTATGATATTTTTGATTTCTTTTTTAACAGCTTTAAAAATATTGTTTAAGAAACCTTTTTTTAAAACTGCTTTTATTTATTAATGATTAATTCTATTAATTAACAATATTTACATAATAACATCTTAATAGTAAAATCTAAATATGAGTATTTGTGTAAACAATTTTTAAAATTTATTTAAAATGACTTCATGAATTCTAGACGCTAAATCTTTTTCATATCCTAATCATTTCAAAAATTATTTATGCCCTGGCTGTTAGGAGCTGCAACAACATAACACAAAAATTACACAATTTTTTTTCCCCATCGCAAAATATTCCTTAAAAAATTTGCGATACTTAAACTTTATATAAAAGAAAAAAATAACGTAACAAATAATTGGAACATATTACTTTTTAAATGATTTATCTTCAAATCCAATTCAGCTGCCGCAGCTTCAACTTGTAAGTAAAAACATAAAAAAACTATTAAAATATAAAATTTATGTCTCACATGTCAATGCCATATATTTTTAACTTAAATGACTCAGCCATTAATGTTGTATTTTCTTGTACATTTTTAAAATTCAACTTGGTACTTCACTGACTTACTGTCATGATAAGCAATAAGAATATTCTTTACTAACAATCAAGTTGTTAACAAAATGTTTCAAAGAAAAAAGTTTTTCATAAGTTTTAAGTTTTAACTTAATTGTTAGTAAAGAATATTCATTCTAAAATGTATCATTACTAAGTCAACAGGTTAATAATAATACATTTTAGTATGCATATAGAATGCAATATAATTAACTTATATAGTCAATTTTACCTTCTGCAGCTTCCAATAGTTGAGTGACCTGTATTTTTCTAGAAAATTGTCTGGCTACATCAGCTGCAGTTTCACCTGCATGATTTTCCAAAAGTACATCAGCACCCATCTGCAAGAAAATCAATTAAAAACAGCTTACTTAAATGATATTTTTATGATGCTAATCTAAAACTAGAGAGTGATGTAAGGCAGTTACCATGATAATGGCAACAGTTTGGAAATAAGCTTTTAAAAAAAGGATTTGATACCATAGTAATGGGAAAGGTGTGTGTGTTTATACTAAAGTGAAGAGACAATTTTTGTGAGAAAAATTATGGCAACAACTTTTGAGTAATTTTAAATGTTCTTGTATTAAAGACAAAAATCTTCAGAAGATTTGCTACATTTCTTGAAAAAAAATAACAATAAACAAACAAGCATGTGATAGAAGCTATATATATACATACATACATACATACATACATACATACATACATACATACATACATACATACATACATACATACATATATATATATATATATATATATATATATATATATATATATATATATATAGAAGATGAAAAGATTTTCTAGATGCCTTTTTTTATTACCAGCTACACAAACATCCTCTGAGCTTTTACATAGGACAAAAACTGCCTCTTTATCATTCTCTACTTACTAAGGCTTTGCTTGCCTTTTTTAAAAAATAAAATTCTTTTTCCAACTAAATTTATTTAAAGCAATGAAACAGTGAGAACAATTACAGAACAAATGCAAAAGATAAAAGAATACTTCTAATAGAAATTCCACACAATCAATGTGTTTATCTGTTGTAGCATTCCTGAAAAAAAATTATTTTATGCTTTTCCCAAGAATTAATGAGTAATTAAAGAATGCTATATAGATTTCTTTCATTAAAAATAAAGAATAAAACAGTAAGAAACAAAAAAAAAAAGAAGCATACAAAGCAGTGACATGAAGAGCAGACCAACCTGTCTAAAAGATGATTGTCATTAAATTCTTAATAATCAAATAAAAATAAAAAAATCTATAGAATTAAAAATGAAAAACTACAATGACATACACACACACTTGTATGTACGTACGTACATACGTATGTAAGTATGTATGTATATATGTATGTATGTATGTATGTATGTATGTATGTATGTATGTATGTATGTATGTATGTATGTATGTATGTATGTATGTATGTATGTATGTATGTATGTATGTATGTATGTATGTATGTATGTATAAACAATATTTAGAGGTTGCTCATGAATTGAAAATTAGCAAGGTTTGCAGCATTTTATTAACATTATACAAAAAGTTTAGTAACTGTATACTATAATACAGCTATAAATGTAGTATAATGCACAGATTGGACAACATTGTGTACAAACAAAATACATGTGCTATGTAAATTTGGAATCAGTTCCTTAATCCTTGAATCCTTCATTTCATTTATTATTCATTTGTACTTGCAATGATTTTTTTTCCATATTTGAATTTATCTGTGTTGATGAACAACATTCAGTAGTATTACCTCTGTTCTTCATTTTTTATCAAATTTCATTATCTTGACTTAATAATGCAATATAATAATAAAATTCATAGAATGAGACATTCTAAAACACAAACTCTATTACATTAAATTAAATAGTACTAAATTCAATTAAAAGAAAATGATTCATTCATTTAAACAACTAAGCAAAATTTATTCATTTGAATAACTGAGCAACAAATAAGTCAAAAGTTTTGATTCAAATAGATTAAGTTTTTTGAACCCAACCCTTGTATTAAATAAGTTTTCAAAATCTTTAAAAGAAATTATGATTTATGCAGGTACCTATTAAATGGTACCTGCATATATCATAATTTCTTTTAAGGATTTTGAAAACTCATTTAATACTAGGGTTTGCCATTTAATGTAAGTCCACTTTATAAAAATAGACTTTAAAATCATTAAAACAATAGAGTTCTTACTACAAATAAGTCATTAAAACACAAACATTTTCCTTCAAACTGTGAAAGCATTAAATTGAAGCATCCACATCTCTTTCAAAACATATGAAGATTGCATAAAATTTTATTGCAGCTTATCAAGCTTTTTAAAGAATTTTATATTTTTTTGCACAAGCGATGGTCAAACTTGTGTTGATAATTTTGTATAGCAGGATTTCCAAAATAAGAATTAAAAAGTACAACATCAGCAATAAGAAATAAAAAAAAAATTTTTTTTAATTATATTTTTATAAAACTAAAAAAAAAAAATTTAAAAACAGCTTGCAAAATACAATTTGCAAATCATGAATAACTACTTATCATAATTTCATCTCCTGTTCCTTTTGCTATAATTTGATTATCTATTTATATATTTAAGTTTAAAAAATAATTTCTTTAATTTTAATATCGGATTTAATTTTTAAAAATCTTACATCATTAACTGCATTTATAGCGGCACCTTTTTCCTAAAAAAAACAAACAAATAAGTTAAATTAAACCGGAAAAGAAACTTAAAAGCCGTTTTCTTGAGAAAGTATTTCTCAATATACATCATAAACATTAATACAAACACATGTGCACAAACAATTTATGCTGAAGGGTTTAAAATAATTGAGAAACATCTACCAAAAACTAACTTAATGATGATTAGTAAACCTAATAATCATTAAACTAGCTTTGTTTAAACAAGTGAAGTATTGGACATATTAGAATATCCAATAATAATATGTCCTTAAAAATTTAGGAATGCAGCCAGGGTGATACAACCATTAAAGACCCAAGTCACGAACTGGCTGTACTAAACTCCTTTACTTATTTTAGTTTAAATTTCTGTATAATTTCTATTGAATCCTTATCAAATATTATTCTATAGTAATATATGGATTGCTGTAGAATATTCTATTGCACTTTTATAGCTAAATAATTGCTGTAAAATATTCTAAAACAATTTGCTAGAGATCTGCTATAAACTTTGCATTAAACCTTGTTTTACTTGTTTAATTTAAAATTTGAACTTTGTACACATTTTTTATCTTCAAAATTTTTTTTTTTTTTTTTTGTTAAAAAATAAAAATAAAATTAAAAAAAAAAAAAAAAAAAAAAAAAATTTTTTTCAAAAGTTGAAACAAAAAAAGTTAATGTGAGAAAAGGTTTTAAAGTATGGCTTTCCTACATGAAAGACATGAAGATCTTTCTTGTTTATCATACCATACAAATCTTCAAAAATTACCAAACTAACACTCTTAATTCTCACATTTCAAAGCAGCTCAATGATTCCTTGGTGTAGGAAAAAAATCCCACTATAATTTCAATTTTAATCAAGTGACACTCAAAACCTCTTTATCCATTCAGAAATGGAAGGATCCCACATGCCCACATGGATCTAGTAGAGTATAATCTTAATTTTCATGCCTTGAAATTTCATTTTTATGTTAGAGAAAATCTATAGACTACATATACACTAAGTTTAAAATATGAGACAAAAGCATTGAAAATAAATATGTTAAAAATTAATAAAATTGTAAATGAAAGAAATTTTTTTTTTCATCTACAATAATATTTATTTTCAATTTAAAGCCTAATTGATCAGATAATGGAAGTGTCAATAAAGGAAACGCAAATAGCAATCAAGATAAAGTTGTACTCCTAAAGTTGAGGGATTAAAAGAACTGGATGTAAAAACTTAGTAAAAAACTGAAACTTTAAAATTTCTTTGAGTAACTAAAATTAATATTTTAAGAAAATGATCTTTTAATTTGTAATAAGTAGATTTGTAAATGTTTTAAAAATGTGTAGGAAATACCTTTGAATTTTTAAAAAACTATTTACAAACCCTAGGTGTATTTTTGTTTGTTGCACAACTTATTCTATTTAAAAAAAAAACATTTCAAACTTGTGTTTCATAGGAATAAAAAGCCTGCAAAAGTTAATTTAAAATTTCTTATTTTTATTATCTGATTTTTCTTACTAAAAAAAAAAAAAAAATAGTTATTTGATGTAAGAAAATATAAAGATGACTCGCTCAACATATAAGTTTTATCTAATCTACTTCTTCATCTTTTTGTCTTTGGTAAATTCAAATATGCCATGTTTAGATGTTACATGCCATTTGTTATAGTGTTGATTTTTTTTTTTTTTTCAGTACTTCTCATTTCTTTCAAAATTGTTTAACTTTGTTTTCATTTTTTAAGCAATAGCTTTTTTTATTTGGACTTTAAGACATTTAAAGTCTTACTATAGAGGAGTTTTAGGATACCTATACTATTAAAAAAAAAATCTTTGTCCAGCATATCACACATTCAAACAGTAATTTCGAAAGAATTCATTCTCAGAAGATTTCAAAAACTAAAAAGCTTGTTAACCTTGAATATTTAACAATTCAGCAAGATAGTAAAAAGAAAAATTTCTCTTGACATAACTTTATTCTTACTTTTTGTGCTAATACATATTAATACTTTATTATTATTATGAACTATTATTTTAATTATTGTTGACTTTAAATGAATTCTAAAGTTATGTTTACAATTAAAAGAAAAAAATCTAATAAGCAACTTAACTAAAACTACAGTAAAATAATAATTTTATGAGCTTTTATATTTATTATTACAACGAATACTTGTTAAAGAAATAACCTTTAACATTAGTATGATTTTATATATGAAACAACTTGTAAATAGATTACAAATTTAAAAATCGAGAAGTAAAATATTGTAAAAATATCACATACCAGTAGTAAAGCTACACAGGCCAAGAATCCACCCTCGCAAGCAAAATGTAATAGAGTATTTTTTCTGAAATCTGCAAGTTTAATGTTTTTAAATTTTATGTATAATCTGAAGATTTCAAGTTTAAAGAAAAAATTTAAGAGAAAAAAAAACTTCTCATAAAATACCTAAACAGTTTACATCGCAACCTAAGTTAATTAAAGTCAATACCAGACAATCTTGACCTACAAACAATATTTAAACCAAATTCAAACATACTTATATAAAATATTTTATATAAGGATGCAATAACAAAAAACAAATTTATCTAAGGATACAAAACAAATTCTTGTAAATTAAAATATATTTTAATTTTTCAGAAAACCTTTTTTAACAGCATCAAATATCGCTTCATATTTTTGCTTATTTGTTTTTAGAAAATTGATAAGTGATAGATTGTTTTGAACTAAACAAAAAATAAAAAATAAAATAATTTAGCTTTAAATATTAAAAAGGTGGAAGAGTAAATTAACAAGGATTTGAAAAATGAAATGAAAAAAATCAGTACCTTGTCCGAACTTTTCTTCGCATATTGCTAGCAAAGCTTTCTCAGTTTTTATTTCTAATTCACGTTGTTTTATGTGACATCTTGTACAAACCTTTCAAAGATTTTTCAAATTTTTTTAATAAAACATAGCTTAGTGTTAAAATATTTTCTACAAATTTCTTCAATAAACATAATTTTACATAATCTTTTAATTTACATTTTAAAAAAATTTTTCTTTTAGTTTAGCTTTTAACTTTGTTCTACTTTGATATGAATCACGTTATAAACATTTTAAAAAAATTCGATGAGTTTATTACTATTAAGCAACTAAATGAACCCTCTCATTATTGGTACTACATCTTATTAAAATTAAAAGTTGAATATTTAGATTCAGTGGAAAAAAAAGATTGCTATTTAACGTGCTTTATTTTACTCCAGTGATCAATGAAAGTCTATGAAAAAATTTGTCACCAGTTCTACACTGGTGACATTTTTTTAAATAGGCTTTAAACTTATTGCAAAAAATTTTAAAATACACAAAAGTTCAAATAGAAATAATATATTTAATGCCTAAAATAAAAACTTTTAGGTTTATTCAACCAACCTGGTGGTATACAAATCAAATATTTACCTTTTCATGCCCTTGAAGAAGTATAATACAAGCTACACAAGCTGCTGATAAACATAAGCGACAGTGTGACCTTAAAGAAAATGATAGAAAAAACATCAAAAATTTACTTTTAAACGGTAAGCAGTTAGTGAAAGCCTAAGAATAACTTCGCTATTTCCTTAATATTGACCAATTATTAAAGAACTTAGAAAAATAAGAAAAAAGTTACTGCAGAAATTATTACAGAAAGATATAGAACCCATATGTCTAGGTTCAACTGAAGTAAACACTGATCAGTACCTTCCTTTGATCATACTGGTGCCATAGTACTTCATGAATGGTGTACCACATTTAGAGCAAGACTAAAATAAATAAGATACTAAAACAATCATATCAACAGTTACTTATATAAACATTTATATTCTGCATTTTAATCTTAAGAAAATACTAAAACTATTATATCAACATTTATATTCTGCATTCTAATTTTACGATAGTAAAAATTCATGTAAAATGAATCTGAGTAATTTTACATTTATTAAATATAGAAAAAAAAAAAGGAAAAAAAAAGGAGATATAATCTCATATGTGCACCTTTGACTACTGACTTTTTACTGGTCATAGGTATTAGTCACAGGTGAGAATTAAAAAGTAAATACTAACTTACCTTACATTCACACAGCCAAAATGATTGACTACATTCATGACAATTTTTTCCTGTGGTAAAAAGAAAACATTTTTTTGAAAGGAATTGCTATAAAGTTAAAATCTTTATATAAAATATTGTTAATCATATAACTTTAAATAAAGTGTGAAGTTTAAAAAGGAACACTGAAGTCAGCAAACATGTAATTTATAAACTGATTCTTGTATAAAAAAGTTGTTATTGATAAGTGATTAATAATACCTAATTTTTATAGTAATCACTCTTCAGGAAAAAATTTAATTTAGTTAACCTCTCAATTAAGGGAAAAAGGTATTAATTGAAGCATTTAGTTTCAACAAGCAGCCAAAATAAATCAAAAACTGATCAAGGGTCAAAACAGAATTATTACAAAACAGTTAAATATGAAGGGGTAATAACAAGATGTCCCATAAGCTCAAAAACAATTTGCTGAATATTTTTTTCATGTACAAGCAAAAATATTGAACTCAATAAAAATAAATAATTTGAATAACTAGTAAAATAAATTTGGGGTAATTAAAGGGTATTAATACTTTTAACAAAATATGTATTAGAACAGTTTTATATATAATAAATTTTCATTGTTAGGGTTAAAACTTTGCAGTCGGATTTAACTAGCAATAACTCAAGAAATACTTAACGAATCAATTAAAGTATTTAATCAGTTTGGACAGATTTCAAAGATTCTTAAAAAGTAATCAAAATATTTTGAGAGTAGGTGCCATCATGGCCAAGATCTTGCTTTCAGTGAGCATTTTTAATGCTACTATCCCTCTTTGCTTAAATTTTTCATCATTTTTCACTGATTTGCTGCAAGTGCCCAGTTACACTTGATTACACACTGCTCAGGGCAGTTAGGAGTATTTGCATCTTTTGGGACAATTTGGATACCTTTTTGATTAAACTACTCCTTTGTCTTCTTGATATAGTGGATCATTGTTAAATCTGCCCAAAAGATAACTGCCTTGCTGTGTTTGTTAATAAATGGCAAAATATGTTTCTGAAGACATTTGGTGAAGTACAAATCAGAAGTCAAAGCCTTTCGGGTGACAAATGAGCACTCTGAAGGCCACAAGAGCAAATTGCTTGTCACATAAGTTTCTTCAGAGGCTCTAACTTTAAATTTTGGGAACTGTCAGATCTTTAGCTAAGGAAAATATGAAGAAAAAAATTACAACCAGATATTTACCGGCTTCCAAAATAATTGAAGGTTTGTTGGTTTTGTCTTGTAATTTTGTAATTATTTCACTTGACCTTATATCAAGTTTTTTTTTTTTACTAACCCTAATCTATATCATTTTACTAGCAAACATATTGAATACAACAGCTAAAATTAACAAAAATAAAAAGTAAACACCAATTCATCGTTACTTTAGAATTTCACATCATAATAAATATTTTTTGCTATAATTTAGTTGTAATTACATTTAACTAGATTTACTATTTTTTTACATTTTAGAAAAATGTGGGAAGATTAGAAATGGAGGTCAAAGGATTGGTTATGTTTTTAAAGTTAAATTACAATTAAGAGTACTTTTGCTGATGAAAACTAAACATGGTTACAAAATTTCTTCACTTCAGACAACATTTTCTAATCTGCATTTTATTATTTAAAAAAGGGGTTGCAGGAGGCACAAGAGACATGGGAAAGTAAAACACCACCTAAAAGTAATCAAGGTAAAAGAACTTTTTTTTCACTTGTTGTAATTTATTTACTTCCAGCAAACTTATACTATACATATACTTGTTTCTGCAAATGTATAGAAAAATTTCAGAATTTTATGAAATAAAAGTAAACTCTAAAGTTGTTATTATTATAAAAAGGTCAAAAGTTTTAATAATTATCAACTACAAGTGTTCCTTACAAGCTATCTTTACTGTTCTTATCAAAAACTAATAGTATAAAAGATAACGCAATTAAGTATAAATGCTCTTCAATGAACGCTGGTAGCTTCCACTATATAAGTTTAAATGCATAAAAAAGGTACCCTTCACACCTTAAATAGCTAACCAATTTAGCTTAAGCACAAGTTGTCGTTGAGTTTTTTTTACACGTCTTTTTAACAATAAAAATGCGCATATGTCCATATAAAAACGTCTAACAATTCTTTACCTTGTTTTAATTCCATAACCATAGTTATTTTGTTATGTATTCAGGTACACATGTCTTATGAAGTGAGCACAAGTGGATTGCAATCAAATGTCTTGTTGCTTAAATATTTTATTTACATTTTAAGCTATTTAACCGTTTAACGACAACTGTAAAATGTAAACATTGAAGTTTGCTTTTTCCCATTTTTAACAAATGATAAAGAATAAAGTACAAGCTTGTGATCAGGCATTTGAAATAATTTGACAAAATAGTTTATGTATTTAGGCGTATAATATTAAAAGATTCTAGAAAAAAAAAGCGATACCACATATGCCTCATACTGTTTTTTTAAAGTAGTAAAGGTATTTTTTAACTTTACAGTAAATTAATATCAGTACTAAAGTATAAGAATGTTTTTTATAAAAGATTCTGGGCACCAGAGTCTATGGAAGTGATAGGATTGCTAAAATAATGACCAAAAGGTAAAATCCAAAGACTTAAAATAATATTTGACCACAAAGACGATGCATCACAAACACAAGCAGCTCGGAAATTCAAGTGCAACCAAATATATATTAGCAAAACATCAAAAACAAAGTCCTTAATCAGGCCAAAGAAGAAGAAGAAGATTCTATTGAGAATTTAGGACCAAATAGAATCGGCTAGAAAAAAATGCGGTTGGCTATATCAAATTTCCACCAATAAACCATTAATCTTTAACGACAAGTCGTGTTTCACATTCAGCCACTCCTCAATTAATGGAAATTATATTTATTATTCAAGTGATGTTTCTCAAACAACGGTAAGTGTCAAATTCAATCCCACTGCAAAATTTGAAAAGAAATTATTTGTTTGGATTTTCTTTTCTGATGAAGGCCAAATCTTTGTTAATATTCAGAAAAAGTGGCAATCAACCAAGAAGTCTACAAAAATAATTCTATCAAGAACAAACCAATTCCATCGAAAAGAATTTTTCTAATCGCGAATAAATATTTTGGCCCGATCTGGCATCGTCTTATTACGCAAAATCTGTAAAAAACTACATAAGTGAGAAAAAAATAAACTTTGTCGAAAGAGATGATGACCCTTCAAATATGACTGAATGTGGTCCGATTTATGATTTTTGGAGTGTTCTCAAATGAAAAGTGTATGAGATTAACTGGTAAGCCGAAAACCCGAGAAATTGTGCAACAGAATAAAGTATTGCCTTTCTAAAATTGATAAAACTCCTTTACAGCGCCTTTCTGAGTAAACTCGGCGCTGATTAGATTACGTAAGACGCAGTGGTTTGATTGAACAAAATTATCTTAGAGTTTTGTATGATTGATTGTAAATTTTGCCATACGTCCCAGTAAACAAAAGACGTCTTTTAGACCATCTAAGACTTCTCTAATTTTTATCTATTATTGATGTGTATATTTTAGACGCATATTAGACAAGGCTGTGGAGTCGGAGTCAGAGTCGGAGTCATGGAGTCGGAATCGGAGACGGAGCTCATTTTGGCTGGAGTCGGAGTCGGAAAAATTGTATCAACTTTGACTCCAGTTTAAAAAAATCTTTCAAAGTTTTATAATTTTCATAAGGATTTTATAGATGTTATTCATTAAAATATTTTATGTTCTGTCAGTCTAAAGCACAAGTATCAAAATCTAGCCCTCCAGTTGTTACAAAACTACAAGTCTTTGGATGCTCTGAAAGCTGTAGGATATCCAGACCAAATGGGAATTGTAGTTTGCAACAACTGGAGGACAAGGAGTTTAACATGTTAGTTTAAGGCCTTAAAAACAGTGATAAGCAATAGGGTATTTTGCAGCTTATCACTGAGAATCATAAATCACCTCCCTTGTGCTCTCCTCTACCATCCCTTAAACTTGATAACTTCATGATGGCCCAACCCCTTACTTAAACTGTCTGAAACTGTGCTGCTTAATAGAAAGCTAGGCGTGCCACCACCAAGCACTAAAGAGCTGCTCCACAAACAGAAGGCTGTAAGTATTTAATTAACTTTGCATTAGAAAGACTGTAAGTATTCAAATAACTTTGTTTCTCTGGAGAGAGAGAGTATTAGAAAATTAGTGATTGATGAAGGTGTTAAAAAAAAAGAAGTACTTAATGAATCTCTCAAGCGACGCTTTGTGTTTCTTAACAGAGTGAACTATTTCACAATCAATGTTTGATTTTTTTTTGAAAAAAATGAAGTAGTTACCAAGACATTGGCAGTAAAAGACATCAAAACTATTCACACTAGTGAATTTCTCCAGGTCTTAGTAAAAAAGATTCTTAAAGAGTATGAACTTAAAGAAGAACAAGTTCTTTCTGTCCAACTGACAATATTTCAAACATGGTTTTGACAAATTCATAATGTTATTAGCGACTGCATAAAAGTTTATTGCATAACAAGAGTTCAGAAAAGCTGTTTGTTCAGATATTGTTTTCTATTAAATATTGTTTAAAACACTAAGTGATTGCATTATTTGTATCATAGTGATGAAATAGCCAATGTTAAAATTTTACTACAGCATATTTGTTGTTACAAATTGGTCACTTATGAAGGAGTTGGAATCGGAGTCGGAGTCGGGAGTTGGAGTCGGAGTCGGGAGTTGGAGTAGTAGTCGGAGTCAAAGTCGGAGTCGGTCCATGATAAAATCAAGGAGTCGGAGTCGGAGTCGGAGTCGGAACAGCAGCTTACCGACTCCACAGCCCTGATATTAGACATCGAAAAAATTTCTAATTACAGAGATTCTATTTATGTTCAATTGTAGACGCGGTTAAGTATTGATGTATTTAAGATGTCTTTTATAGATCAGTTATAACTGAAAAAAAAAAAAATTAACTCACGCCTATAAGATAGATGTCTATTTTGCGTTCATTCACGATGTGAATTCAGACGTCTTTTAGACCAGTTTTCAAATGTTTGTTAAATACATTTTAGATATCTTTTTGCCTGCTGGGATATCAACACAAAAGAAACCAAAAGAAACAACATTCCGAAAGTTGAAAGCCAGTGTCTAAGTTGACACCTGAGAAGTTCGAGAAACTAAAGCAAGAAAACAAAAATACTAAATCGGTGAAGAGTTGCTTATGATGAAAGCTGGAACCAGTCAACAGTCAAGCGTGTTTACCAACTAATTAAAGCTGTTTTGTGCTTCTAACCACAAAACAGCTTTAATTAGTTGGTAAACACGCTTGACTGTTGACTGGTTCCAGCAAAGCAATCTTATCGTGGTTCCTCAAGAAGGTAACCTTTAGAACAGTCTAGAACAGTAGCCTCTTAAACGATTCTGTGCCATTTAAGTGGTCAAAAGTGGCAACCGTTTAAGTTAAGTAATCATTTAAGAAATGTGGAATAGAGCGAGCTGAAAGATGGTTCTAGAGAAAGTTGCCTGGATGACGGCAAAGATTAAAGAAAGGTGCGGAACTTTGCGCTGTTCATTGTAAATGTCACCATTAATTGGCTTGAGTGACACAAAAAACGTACTTTTCTTACCACATAAACAGATCACCTGCCAGATAATCAGTAAATAATAGTTAGTAAATGACTATCAAAAAGTCATATAGTAATCATCAAAGCTTATTTACTCTCATTTAAAGTGATATCTTTTTTTAAGAAAATTTTTAAATTGTTTTGTTTTCTTTTTGGTTTACTTTAAAGATTTCTTAGACTTTTTAAAGTTGCTGTAATTTTTTAAGAAAACTTTAAACGCAAGATGTTAATCGAAAAAAGAACATTTAATTAAAAAATGTTTATGAAGAATTTAATAAATAATAGTCAGCGCTATAATAATAGTAAGAGCTATTATTATTTTAAAGAATTTAATATAATAATAGCGCTTTAATAAATTGATATAAACTAATTTTATTTCGTTGCCAGTAGTTCGTTGTCAGTAGTTACTCACTAGCAAAGTCCAGTAAATGAAATACTTTGGCAATTTTTTTTTTTCAACGATTTAAAAAAAAAATTGCCAAAGTATTTCATTTACTTGACTATCCTAGTGAACAACTAGCATAGTCCAGTAAATAACAATTTACCACTCATCAACATCGTTATCCATTTGCAAAGGTAAATAAATAAAGGTGTGTATAATGTTTTTCTGAACATTTTTTGTTTGTATTACTTGTGGTTAATCATATTGCTGCAGCATTTTATAAAAAATTTCTGTATATTTTCTTCTGTATATGTAATTGAGACAAAGTTTTGCAAGTTCTTTCTTCAAATTTTGCAAGATGGAATTTCAAATTTTGATATTTCCGTAACTGCAATTCCAGTACAATACCGTAATACTTTAGCTTCTTTAGATATTACAATTTCCTGCCCATATCTTTTGTATCTGTTGATTACTAGCGAAAAGATTTTTACTGATCTGTTAAAAGTTTAGCACTCATCATCAAAGCAATTGCCTGATGAATTGCTTTGATGATGGGTGCTAAACTGTTAACACAACAGTAATTGATTGCCTGAATTTACTTTATCATCTTCCTTTAGCCCCGGGGTATAAGCATAATTTTGTCGTGTTTGAAACGATTCCTTGAATCTGCCCTAGAATATGGTTTCTAAATTTTTTTGCTGTTGTATTAAACTAGATAAAAGTTTAAAAGAACTTTAGAAAAAACTTACGAGCATTTACCGTTTTTTTCAGGAGATAAAAAGGAAACTTTTTAACTTTGGATGGTCGTAAATTTAAAACGAAAAGAGATTTTTGATGAAAGTTGAAATCAATGTTTTAATCCAGCTCATGATAGTAAAAAAAAAATTCCTGGTCATTCCCTTAAAATGTGTAATTTCTCCCATGCCCCCAGTGAAGTTGTTGTTATTCATATTTTTAGAATGAGGAAATGTTTTTTGATGATAGCTGAAATAAAATTTCAGGTTGTTGGAAAATTATAGAGAATGTTCCTATGAATCTGTTCCACCAATCAGATCACGTCAAGTTATTTATCTCTAATCAAAATGTTGAAAATAAATAAACTGACATAAGCTGATCTTAAAGCAATCTTAATGTTATTGACTTTAAACAGACATCAGCGTGCTTGTTTACTTGCGTGAAAAATTATTTTGTAGCCTGAACGTTTTAGTTTTTACTTGCAAAGTTATTTTATATTAATTTTTGATAAATCATTTAAATGTAATGGTAATTTTTGACTAACGTTGGGATATAGTTTTGATCAATTTTTACGTAGCAAAAGGAAAAACGAACAAATCGGTGAGTTCAAATTTTTTGTTCTAATATCTTTACAATCTTTAAAGTTTCACTTTTTAAGGGATTAGCAAAAGTAAAATGAAAGTTTTTAAAGGTTGAAAGTTTTATTGGTTAAAAAATTGGGTCGCCATAAAAGTAGTGTGCTAAAGAATATTCTTTCTTTTTACTTTTTTTATTTTTTCTGCCTTTCGTTTCTTTCTTTCATTTTTATCATGGTTTTATTCGTAACTTAAAAAGATTGTTCTTGGATGAATGAAAATTGTTATGTTTTAACATAAGTAATAATAATAAGATAATTATATCATTTCAAGATGTTTTAAATTTGACCAGCACTTTCTAAACAAGCATGATTTGACCAACATGCACTAACTCCCTTGTATCAGAGTTATTAGTAGATACTTTGTAAGCACTTTCACAGAGTTTTGACAAAAGTAATAAATTGACTATGAGGCAGGTTTACTTTTATACACCACGCACATATATGTTTGTAGTGAATAACGCGTTTCTAAAATATATGAAAATTTCATTTCTTTATAGACAAAAGAATATTAAAAGTGATCTACTAAGCTAAAGGTAAATAGGTATCAAATCAATGCAATACTTCTTAAAGTCAAGGTTATTACTCTAAAACTATAAGCTTCCTTTTACATATTTACACTTAACAACAAGAAGCCGTAAATTCAGACTGTCTTAAAAATAATCTACACAAATAAGTTCCTGGAGGATACAACACTCTCCCGCCTTTAATGTTTGATTGCAAGAGGAATGTCATTTTCATTTACAAATGTTACTTTAAGGAACAAATTTATTTATGGGTCTATTTACATGTCTAAACAATCCATCTCCTTGTGAGTACTTTACTATTGCCGCACGTGAACAACCATCACTTAATGCCAAGATTTTTTCGACTTTTGCAGTCTTCCAGAGCAAACGTGATTTCTTATCTTCTTCTATCAAAATATTGTCGACAGTTATTTGTACGCTACCAATACTTCATTTAGATTTATGGAACTCCCACAGTTCTGTTAGATACTCACTCTTCCATCGTTTTATAAAATGTTCAAGAACTGTTTGGAAATGATAATATTGTTTATTTAACTCATGTTCAACATTACTATCACTATAAACACCATTTAAGTTTAATTTTTGCCCAAAGAGAAGATGATTTGGTCTTAAGGCTTCTACGTAGGGTTCGTTATATACAAAGGTTAGGGGGGAATTGTTAGTTACAGTTTCTATTTCTTGCAACAGTGTTAACATTTTTTCAATATTTAAACGAGCTTTACCAACGACTTTCCACAGACATCGTTTTACCATTCTTACCACTCTTTCAAACAGCCCACCCAACCACCGTGGCAGCTAGGACATTGAATTGCCAAGCGATCGATTAGTCACTTCAAAGAGTTGTATTTGTTCAGCAACAAATTGCGTACCATTATCAGATAGAATTTTACTTGGTACGTCTCTTCTAGCAAAGAAACGTCTTAGTCCACGAATACATGATGTAGATGAAAGATAAGAAACCAAATCCAAGCAAATAGAACGGATACTAGCACAGGTAAATAAAAATATCCACCCATTAAACATAGTGCCACAGTTTCCATAAATATTCTTTACAAAAAACAGCAGTATGCGTAAATAGGTTGTCATTACCTAAACGACTCAAAGGTAGAGGTGGAGAAGGAGGATACATATAAGGCTTTCCTTAAAAATGCCGACACAGGAAACACTTTAAAATGGTATGCGAACCAGTTGTCTACACTGAGAAATCCAAAACTTAGTCCTCAGCTCTGAAAGAGTCTTTATCAAACCATTGTGTTTTTCTCCAACTTATGGAAATAAACAATCAATAACTTAGACAGCTGACTACTACGAAAAACAAAAATTGGAAATTTAGCTTTATTTGGAATTGGAGCATTCTGAATTCTTCCATGACATCGAACAATTCCGTCAATCTCTTGAAGTCCAAGATTTTCTTTTGAACTGTTTGTAATTTTTGCTTTCCATGACATCACATTGTTCATATCGCACCCACAGTATCTTTGCACATTCAATTTCGTCAGGAGATAATGTTGGTGTCATTGTGACATGTGTCTTCTGAACCTGACCTTTTAAATTGTTTACAAATCGCAGAATCCAGCCTGTTACTCTGTTTAATCGTTCATAACTACTAAAACGTTTAATATCAATAAATTCAAGAAGAATGTCAATGGAATTGGTGGCAGCTAATAAATACAATTTACTTTCATTATCTTTATGTTCAATTAAGTTGTAAGAGGGCCATGGAACGAAAACGTCATTAAGATAATCAGGGCTTTTAAACCAAATGTCATGATCAATGATGTATTTGAAGGAACATCCATGGGATATAATGTCAGCAGGATTTCGTGTAGTCTCCACATAATGCCAAAATTGAATAGGAAGTAAATCACGAACTTTTATCAATTGATTTTGTACAAATGTCTCATATGTTTGATTCATATTATTCAACCAATGAAAGCAGATAGTGGAATCTGTCCAACAGAAAATGTCATCAATGTTCAAGTTTTTAAGTTCCTTTCTCACAGTAGACATCAGAGAGGATAATAAACCCATCGCTCTTAACTCTAGTCTTGGAATAGTTGATTTATTTACGGGGGCCACTGTAGATTTAGAGTATGAGTGACACAATACAGTGTGATTCATTTACAATACATCTAAGATAGATACAACAACCAAATACTTTTAGGCTTTCATCAGCAAAGGCATGAAACTCAAGTTATGTATCAGTGTTAAATAAGTAAGAGACAGTTAGAATCCATCGAGTCAAAGATAATTTATTTAATAAACGAAAATCTAGTATGATGTCGTTCCACTCATCTAAAGCATGTCCAAACAACAAGTAGTTGCAAGAAAATTTTTCAACATACAATCTCTGAAAGAAACACTAACATCTGACAACGACAGGATTAATAAGTCCCATTGGGTCAAAAATATTGGTAATAAATTTCATAACATCTCTTTTTGAAGGAATTTTTTTAATGGCTTGAAGAATTTTAATTAAATGAATGTCAATTCATCCGAATCTTTATCCAATGCTTGACCAAGTACTTTAGTTGTATTATTTTGTTCATAATTATTTAACTGAATCTTTTGTTCGAGTTCAACCAAGTTTGATTCAAACTTTCGAAGATTGAAGTTTGCTGCTGGCAAACAATTTCTAGCTTTATTGAAGAAAATTGAAATCTCAAGAGTACACCAAACAAAGAGGTTGTTAAGCTTGGACCTGCATTTAAACAGTCATTTAAGGATGGTCCATCAATAGAGCAGGTGGCAGGGGTTTGATGCAATAAGTGTAATTATCACTAATTAAATCATGGCTGAGTTTAAACGGTAACCCAACTTCTTAACGATTAGAATATTTATTAAATTGAATTTCATTTTTAAAGTTCTCATACGCTAAGTCGTTAATGTCAGATGTTGTTGTTCCTATAGTTTCAGAATCCCAAAAAGATGACATAGAATTATGAAAACAGTTTTATCATTACCGAATTTAGAAGCAATTTTCAAAGTATGAGAGTCAAATACACCACAACTATATGAAATGCCAAAAATATTTCAACTCAATAAAAAACCAACTTTCAAAGCAACAGGACCCTTAACACTTCTAAGTATCTCATTATCTGCAATATACCAATAGAAATCAGCACCACAAGTATAGAAGTGCAAATATGTCTTTAAAACATATGCTTAAACTCTTTGTCGAAAATTACAAAAAGTTAAATATCTATTTAAATCACTCTTTTAAATTAGTTTACTTACATTAAAATTCACTAGATAATGTGAGGTCTAAGACTCTTTAATTATTATGGAAAGTTTTTGCTTTGTTTGGTAATGCTAGGTTGTTTGGGTATTTATGGATGAGATTACAGAGTTGCCCTCAAAATTGTGAGGGTGTGTGTGTGGTTTGTGTAAAGTTCGTGTAACGGTAGTCTCCTTGACTTCTAACGCTTTAGACCTATCTAAAGCTTAATAAGAAAATCTTTATAAAAATAGTAAAGATATTATACACAAATCCTTTATCGAAATATAAATAGTTATAATATTTACTATACTTATTTTTCATCTAACTTAATAAATACTCTCAAATATTTAATTCAAGTATCTTCCGAAAAAATCCCAAGAGAATCCTTTTTATTTTCTCTTCAAAAATTTCAAAGATAGTCCGCTAAATTTTATCAACTGTTCTTTATCTATGTTCCTGAAGATACTTCTTATATCAGGATTTGCTGTCGCTGCCACACTTTTTCCCCCTCCTAATTTTATAATTGATTGCGATTACTTAGAAATCATAATGACATTATTACAAAAATTGGCTTTAAACTCATAACAAAAATATTATTAAATATATTTTTAAGCTACAAAAAGTTACCTGGCATGTAGTTTTAATTGAAGTTTGTTCAATTTATCTAAAGAAAAGAAAGGTTTCTTAATCCACAGTCTTTCCGACAGAAACAGTGAGTTGCTTTGAACCAAAAGTTTTCAGAGCTAAGGTGTTCCCTGAGGTCTTTCTCTATCTGATAACTCTGGTATTCAGGTCTAAATTTTATGGCAAATGTATGGCAGCTATATAAACCAAAATAAGTTACTAAACTTTAACTAAGTTAAACACCAATATAGTTATAATTACCTTCATAACACGGCCGATGTATGGATCAGTCCCTGAAAGTTTTTTTCTACATTTCGAGCAAAGCATGGAATTAAGGTCAGGGTTATCCGTTGAATAATTTTTCCAGAATGTAGTTTTGATAAGGTTTGAATAATCATTTTTCTTTTATTATTGGTCTTACGTCTTTGACTTTCCTAAAGCAGCAAATGCAACACTTTTCATCGAAGTTAACATATTCTTTTGCGTGTTTACTTTAAATAAATGCATCAAATAAAAACTTCTGATATGGATTGATAATATTAGCATGGATATATCGGCCATATCAATCAAACGTCAATATAATGACCGCAAACATACTTTCAGTTTGTATGTCAACGCGTGTGAGGAGTTATTATGCAATTATTAACAATTAGCAACTGGTAACTTTTACTTATTGTTAATAATTAAAGGTGGCTTTGCGTTGTTTTTATTTCAATGAAAATATTAAGGGAAAATAATGAAAATTACATACCCCTTGTAAATTTCAATTTTAAACAAACATTTTTAAATACTGTAAAAGAAAAATTGATCAATCACAAACATTTCTGAAAACCTAAATACAGTATCCCCACAGTATGGTTCCTAAAAACCTTTTTCAATTTTTTTTTATGTTAAACTAGATCAAAACTCAGCTACAGTTTTCAAACTCCATCATGAAAAGTTTTGCATTTAAATATTAAGACCATTTGAAGTTATTTCAGGGGGTAATTGGAGGTAATATGCTTTGGATGATTACAAATATTAAACGAAAAGAGATTTTTTGATGAAATTTGAAATCTGTCGATAAATTTTGATCTAGTTTATAATTAAGCAAAAAAAATTTTATGATTAAAGGAGACGTAATTGTAGGAAGGGGGCAGTTAGGGGTCGGGGCGAGGTTGGTTTAGCTCCAATTACCCTAATTTTTTGAAAGTCATCTTCATTCATCACTAACATCAACATACTAGAAATTTGAGTATTCCCCATGGCTCTTAGTTATTTATCTTGAATAACAAAATTCCTGGGCACTCTCCAAAAATATATAATTTCTTTCTAGGCCCCCACTTAAAAAAAGTTGTCTTTTACATTTTTTCAATGAGGAAATGCTTTTTTGATAATAATCAAAAAAGAAACTTTCTGGGGATGTTGCAACACATCCCCAGAGCATGCTCCTTTATACCGTGTAATATTCACCATCTTCAATCAACAAAAATTTATTTGGGTTTATTATAGACGCGAAAGTTCTTTCGAGGGTAATTAGACCGACAAGTGAGCTATAAAACATGTTATTCTTGCGAAACATATCAATCCTTCATGTGAATTTTAATTTGTTTTCAATAAAAATTTATATCATTATTTTAAAGAAAAAAAATATTAGAAAAAAATGAACTTTCATCGAATAGTAAAAATGGAATTTCTTTATGTTCTTTGCAAAAATGAAACTTTTTTGAAATATTCTTTTTTAGATGACAGATGTAATATAAATAAATGCTTGTAGTTTTAAAAAAAAAGTCAATAGCTTAAAATGCATATTTTTAGACTTTGCTTTAAGCATTGTCAATCGATTTTACCTTCAAGTTTGTTTAGTGTATTTGTTTTGACCTCTGAGTCAAGGTTCCTTAAAACAGATGTGACCATTTTCCTTTTGATTAACATTTGTCTCTGGTCTCGAGTTGTTAGTAAATCATAAGAATTGTCGCGAACCTCACTAATTCAAATCAGTTTTAAGATTTAATGTTGTGATTGGTTTGTCTTTAATGCAACTGCACATGTGAGTCCGCCTGGAGTTTTGCCTGTCTCGTCCTTTTCTACGATAAAATATGTAATATATTTGAGTGGAGTATAACTTAAAGATTATGTTTATAATTCCTTTCGTTTTCCCTCCTCATATAGTGTAAGATTAGCAAAAAGTAAAAAAAAAAATTATAAGCATGCTCATCTTTCTTAGGCTGATTTATAGTTGGGTTGATTTTTCAAAGAGCGAAAAATTGTCCGGACAACCGATGTCCGTGAGTCATGACTCAATAACTTTTTCATCTTTTTTACATCCGGATTCGTAAATTACAAGTTTCTAAGTGGCTCAAGAGTTTCAGTCAATTAAGTACGCATATGTAGTTTTTAACACTGGCCCCTAGTCTAAATTTTGATACTTAAATTTCATGGCTTTAGCAAGCACACTAGCAATATCTACTGTGTAGGGTTTATAAACAATACATCTTCATTTTCGTCTATTTCTTTCATTGCGACAGCAGTTTTAAATAAAAATACACACAGCACTCAATCATCATTAATATCCATTTAAATTATTTGAAAAGTACCGAATGAAAAAGAAAATTATCTAAATGATCATTTGGTTTGCCTTTTCAAATGGTTAAAGTAAATATCGTTGTTTACAAATTCCTCTTTTTCTGCTCTTTTAAAGACCATGTTACCTTTTTGTTATCGATTTTTGATTGCTGCATAACCAATGTGTGGCAATAAGGAGTCGTTTTTAATAGTTTCACTTTTATATATTGTGTCTATCAGTAAAATAAAAAAAATTGGATGAAATAAACACAAAGGAGTTACGTTGAGATGTTCAATGACTTTGCATGGGCGAAGCTCATTATCTTTTGAAGAAGTTGGGAAGGCGGTGGTTCAGCTAGAGCTTATTTTTTAAACACACGTCTATTTGCTAAACAAAAAAAAGTTAGTAAATCTGTATTTTTTTAGACTTAAATCCGCTTAGAAAATAAATAATAAGATTGTATACATAAAACTGTAAGTTTATATCTTTAGATATCTACCTTTACTGACTTGCAAACAAAACAAAATAAATGTTAAGATTACTAAAATTAGTGAATGTTTTGTCTATATTGCCCTGTACACAAAATATTTGCTAAATTTATGGTTGACCATGATTAATGTTATCTAATATATCGGAGATGGGCGAACATCTAACATAAAATGTTTTAACACTAAAATTTTATATCATCCATCTAAATAAACGTGTAAGTCAAAGTGTTCCCGCGCGTACATTTTAGAGAAAGAATTCATTAAGTTTCTTCCGCTGAAAAGCTAAGAAAGTAGATAAGAGCTGACCTGATACAGAAGCTATGATGCTTAGTCACTAACTAATTTCTCACTAAAACTAACTTTTTAAATCCGTTTCGAGCCTTTATGATCAAGAACTAAATGGGCTATTAGTACCATAGTTCAGCCTGTCTCATCTAAAGAAAAACTTTTTTAACAAGGCTGTGGTATTTCTAAACGGTTTTTTAATGTTAATAAAAATAAAAGGATGAAATACTGATTTAAAAAAATGAGTGGTTGAAAACTGAACGCAATAACTCTTGTGTTATTTTAGGCGCGTTCATCATGGACCTAAGAATAAAAAGCATTTTAATTGACAATATCTCTCCGGAGTGGAAAAAATTTGCACGTGAAGCCTCTTTTGATGACGCTGTTATTGATTATATCGATTTATACAAACACAGTGATCAACTGAAAATGGTAGAACTGCTTAAAAAACTCGTTTTACGAAATCCTTCCGACTTTATGTCTGTTGTCGAAAAATCTCTTATGCAGATGGGTAAAGCAGATTTTTTGAATGAGATGCAAATGCTTCGTAAGTGCTGCCCCTTTTTTTATTATATTACTTGTTTTTAAAGTTGATTTGCAGTTTTTTAAGTAAAATAATTTCACAACTGTTTTTTTATAGCGTCATCGTCCTAAAAATGTAAGTTTTCTCCAAATTTAAACATTAGCTGAATTATCTAATTAAATTAGACGTTCTTAAAGTAAAGACCTATTTTATGTCAAGAAGATAAAGTTTATTCTTTGAATAAAAAAGAATTACTAACTATTTGCACGTTATTCCTACTACAACACACAAATCCACAACCATGTGCAGATCTTTTTTATTTAAACATATGTAGTGATAATGTGACCGAAGATGTTTAGTCTTTGAGGAATGAGTTTGTTTTGTTTGGTTATGTTATCGTGTTTGAGTGTTTATGATTGGGTTGTTGGGTTGCACTTATATTTGTGTGGATGTGTGAGGCTCGTGTATAGTTTGTGTAACGGTAGACACCCAGACTTCTAACATTTTTGACCTAAAGACTGGCTATGTAAAACTTGAGCAAGTTTAACGTGATGTTTTTTAAACAAAACGTCAGTATAAAATTTCGGTTTATATCTTAAGTTAAAGCTGGGGTAGGGCGGGGCTAATTGAGCATAGAGGCGAGTTGGGCAACTAAAATATCTCAAATGACAAAACATCTAACGGATGAAAGATAGGTATATATAATGCTAATACAATACGCATCAAATGGTTGTTAGACCACGGTCAAGAGATGCACTGGCATTTTTTCGATTTTGGACCAAAAAAGCAAAAAAAAAATTTTTTTCCTATTTCTCTCTTAGATTCATAAAAAAACATTTATCTGGCAACACTTAAGTGTTGAGATTTTACCCATTTATTTGACTTTGATTATACTTAGCCATTTTTCCCTAAGTATTATAAGTCTTATTATAACCTTTGTGTTGTTAATGAAAAAAAATTAATAAAACGGCATCGGAGAAAAAAATTTCGTTGGGTAAACATTTGAGGTGCATAAACACTTTTAAATTAATCATTGTTAAATACTCTTAACAATTTAAAATAGTACCTGAAACTCTTTTTTTAAGAAAATATATTAATGCGATATAAAACTATTAAATTTTTGCTTCTTTTAAAAATATTTTTACTTATACAGTATTGTGAAAAATTTAAGAGCCGCCAAAAAAAAAATCACAATTTATTTTTGTTTTTAAATTTTTGCATAACTGAATATATTTTTCTGGTAAAAAAATAATAATAATAAATTTTAGAAATTAGACAAACAAAATAAAAGATAATAATAATGATAAAAACTTTTAAATAAATAAAAAAAATGTATTTAAAGTTTTATTGGTAATTTTTATTTAAAAAAAAAATGTGAATAAGTTAAGAACCACAGAACAAAAACCGGTAATTTTTACCTAATACCACGTAATTCAACCATGAATTTTTAAGCACTCATTTGTACGATTTGGCATTGAGTCTATTAAATTATCTAAAATGCGTTTGGGAACATTTCCAAGTATTGCTGGTAAAATATTGCGCAACTCCTAAATCTCTTTGGTGCTTTCTTGGCAATCTCTTTATCAAGCCAACTCCAAAGATTTTCAATGCAATTTAGGTCTGGGCTATTTGGTGGCTAAGTTAGAGGCTCAATACTTTTGCTTTCAAAACATTAAGAGACAAATTTAGCCCTGTGAAATGGTAAATTGTCTTGCTTGAAAATGAACGGAACGCTTTGCTCAAGTGCATCAATTGACGGTAACAAGTTGTTATTTAAAATATCGACGTAATAAATAGAGTTTAGTCGACCATCAAATAATTTAAACATACCGAGACCATAATATGTCATGCACCACCATATTCTAACCGACCCGCTACCTTGTTTTGTTCTTTGAACGATACAATTGAGATTACATTTTTCTGAAGACTGCCTGCGAATCATAATTTGATTTTTTCGGTTATCAACCTCGATATTCATCTCATCACTGAACATTACTGTCCTCCATTTTTGATTAGACCATTCTTTGACGCTTTGGCAAAATTCTTTTCGCTTTTTTATGTTGTTTGGTAAGTCGCGGTTTTAGAACAGCTTTTTTCCATAACATATTGTTAGCTAATAGTTTCCTACGCACAAGTGATTTCGATGCTTAACGTCCATTTGAAAGCTTCCATTCCATTCTTAATTCATGCGACAGTATAGTTCGATTTTTCTTCGCCAACCTGATTAAAAGGCGATCATCATTGGGTGTCGTCAAACGTGGTCTTCCAGAACTTACCCGACACCTTTACCCCGCTGGGGTAGGTTGAGCAGCTATGTGGGGTAAGTTAAAAATAAAGTTAGTAAGTTAAAATTTTTATTTCTGATAAATTTCTGATACAATTGTTTAAATAAAATGGTCTGCACATGGTTGTGGATTTGTGTGTTGTGGTAGGAATAACGCACAATAATTTTTAATTTTTTTTATTCAAAGAATAAACTCTTCTTGACATAAATTGAGAAAATTTAAATAGTTGGCTTGGAAATGTATTTAATGCTCTTCAGTAATTTGATAATGAAAAAGTAAAAAAAAAACCACCAAAACTCTTTCGCAAAATGATAAAATATATAATTCTTTCGAAAGCTAAAGTATTAGGTGGTTGAGGTCGAGCGGAGAAAAGGGTTAAAGGTTAAGGGTTAAGACTTAATAGTACTTTGAATCCAAATGGAATACAATTTACTCTCTTAATTGTCAAAAAACCCTTTCCTTACACGCAAAAAAAAAACAATCCTCTATATTTCTAAAAAAGAGAATTTTTTTAAATGTTAACTAATTTGTCATTAAATCTTCAAGAAAGCATCAGTAAAGCCATGAGAAGTCTATTACACTGTATCAGAACGGCCTAATCAAAGATGTCTAGTTAAAAGACTTTTTTTGATTTGTATAGAAAAGAGAATAATGCTGTTGCTTTAATGTATTTCAGCGTTATAAATTCATATATTTCTTGTTTAGATGCAAGTTACCAGCTGAAAGCATTTTACTTGAACACTTTTCGAGCTACGCTTCGAAATGGACAGAATCAAAGAAATGACCTCAACTATCTCATCAGTAAACTAAAGTTAGCTTCTATAGAAAAGGAAGACTTAGAGATGGATAATGATGACTTTAACGAATGGGAGTTCTTTCGTCATAAACAAAACAGTTACAAACCAATAAAGTATGAGGAGGTATTTGATGAAAGCTCACAGTTGATTTTGATTTCAGGGCCTAAAGGTATTGGAAAAACAAACTTTCTACAAAGTTGTCTCTATCATTGGGCAAACGGATTACATTGGGAAGACTTAAAGTTTATTTTTTACTTTGAATTTAGTAAGATCAACAAACTTCAAAATGTTTCAAACATCAAGCAACTCATAGAGAAGTTTTACAAAAATATTTTGAAGGGATATGAAATTTCTTCGTTTGAAAGGACAATGTTTATTATTGATGGATTAGATGAATTTCTTTACTTAGAACAATTAGTTAATTATGAATTCTCAAACAACGTCTCAATATTAACAGCGCTCGGGGATATCTTTAGTTTAAAAAACTGTAAATGTGTACTTAGTGGAAATGTCAAAGCCGTACTGAGATTCTGCAGGACAGTTAAAAACAGCGAAAATGTTGCATGCATGCAGATATTAGGTTTTAACATCAACGGAACAAAGAGTTTCTTAAAAGATCTTTCGTTGAGTGAAACTCTGAAAACTGACCTTGAAAATCTCTCTATATCGTCTCGCAATGGAGCAACTTTGCTGTCTGTACCACTTTATTTAAATTCAGCTTGTTCAACATTGTTAACTTTTAGCATTCATTCAGTTAAAACAATAACCGAACTGCACGCGCTGATTTTTCTGTACTTTGTGCAACAAAACTGCGAAAGTAAAGACTCATTTGAGCACTTTATGCATACAAACCAGCAGCATATTTTAAAAGTCTGCGAAGTGGCTTTTTGTCTAATGGACAGAGGGAAAGTGAACGTTTCGCAAAACGAACTTGGCTCGGTTTTAGATGAAAACGGTTTTGAACCACTAGGTTTTATAAGAAAATCTATCGTAACTCTGCAGTATCAGTTTTCTCATTTATTTTTAATGAAATTTTGCGCTTCTGTTCATCTGCTATTCCATGTAAATTCTCACGATATTATTACTAACGAAAGATTGCGCAACTGTTTACCCTTTATTAGTGGTTTTATTCATAGTAACGAGAGAAGCTTCTTGAGTCTAATTTGCCAACTAAATAAGCCTTTACATAAACAGACCAATTGGCTCAGAGATATCTGTGGTAAGAAATATTATTTTAACTGCATTATTAGTTTTGTCTTTCTGGGATCAATTTATCTGTATTTCGTTTGCCACTTCTAAAACAAAACAATGATAATAATTATACTCATAAAATCTTAACACTTTTATAACTAAAATGTATCTAGCTTCAGTGAGGTTTCAACTTTAGTTTTCGGAATATGGTAATAGACTTTGCTATGGCAATTTCTGAATTGCGAATTCTGAAAAGCAGCAAAAAATAAGAACCTTTTGATGATTTAAATTATTTCTTCTAAAACTCTTAATGCTTTTAATGAATTTAATGAAATCACAACTCATTTCGTCAGGTTAGAATTACTTTGTTCTATCTCCCACTTTAAACGTTGAAAGAAAGTTTTTGAATTTTTCTGTAAGTAAAAGTTACTTAAAATTTTACTTTTACTTTTTTAAGAAAAAATAACTTATTCTAGAAATAGTTTATATCTAAAGAGACTATTTAGAAAAAAAATTTTAAAAATAAAATGTATTTTAAAAGTAATCATTACTTAGTAAAATCAACAGTTCATTTTCTGCCAACGTTTCAAATTGGAGATAGAACAAAATAATTCTTACCTGACGATTTGTGATTTTGTAAGATGCCAATTTTTCAGATTCGTACGTTATATTTTTATGAGTCATTTATCTGATATGTCTGTAAATTGCGCGCGTAGCTTTAAGCTTTTCGACCTTGAATCAAACTCGGAAGATATAAATTAATTTGCTATAAAGTAAGCATTGTTGTCAGGAAGATCCTAGAAAATCATTTATAACAAGCGCCAATTATTCTGAGTTGTTAAATTTTGTCTCATTAATATCGAAAAGTGTTCTTGCTGATAGCATTAATCTTCTTTAGGTAAAGGTTTTTACGTCAACGAATCCATAATTTTAAAAAGGGATAAAAGAAATACACAGCTGCATCTTGAATTAAAAATACCATTTAATACATAGTTGATAACTATTGTAATTTATAACTATTCGATAGCTATTACAATTTAAGTTTATTCCATTTTTATTCATCGTCAAACTTTTCTACTAAAATAACGACTTAAAACTTAATTTGCAAAAACTTTCAAAGCTTGATTTTCGAACGAGACTTCTAATAAAAAGCGCCTGGCTTAAAAAGTCTATGACGTTGAAAACTCACTTTGCTGAAAGCTTTCTTAGAAATCGCTTTAACAGAACGTAAGAACCATCGACTAACATTTTTTCGAACTTCTTCGACAATGTTTAGTTTTGAGATCAACTCACGCAATTCTGTTTTTTCTCTAATGATTTTAAGCAAGTTCTATTTTTAACGTCGAAGTTTATTTTTGAAGTGAGTTATTGGCGAAATTTTCAAGATTTAGAATAGAATGTCATTTTTTGTTCATTTTGTTGTTTTATTTGAATGTGTAAATCTATGAGAACAAAGTCGTTGCAATAATAGGCCGGGTGAATAAAAATGAGCAATTGCTTTTACTCAGTAATTGGTGAGCTTTACGTGAATAAAAACCTCAACAACTTTTCTTAAGTTTTTATTCACGTAAATTTGAGCAATTACTGAGTAAATTGCTTACCTTTACGTAAATAAAAATATGAGAAAAACTGCTGAAGTTTTAGTTCACGTAAAGCTGACCAATTAATGAGTAAAGGCAATTGCTCATTTTTATTTACTCGGCCTAATCTCTTATTCAAGCATTAAGAATGACTCGACTTATGAGATGAATTATTGTTGCAGTCTTAAAAAAAAAGAAAGTCAAACTTTGAAATAACATTCCGCTTAGGTTTTTTGTTTGATTTATGATTAAACGGTTTTTTTTAAAATGCTACACTCTTTGATAAGTTAAAAATTTACAAACTTTTCTAATGGTTTACTATTTGCAACAAAATCATATATAAAAGCTAGTAGACTATCTAGAAGATAGAAATTTAAATATACCTTTCTTTCTCTTTCAGAACACAATGATCGAAAGCTTCTCATCAACTGCTTAATTGAGGCACAAGTTTCAATTACTGTAGATTTGAAAAAAGCGATTGATAACCAACAAACAAAAAAAATCGAGAACGAAAACGAGAAAGGAAATGATCAAGAACCTAACCAGAGTCATATTAAAGATACACATGGTGAGGCAGAAATCAACAAAAATTGCATACAAAAACGTAAAGATAATATTTCAAAAATAAAACACGCTTTTTCAGTAACACATTTGGACGATGATAAAGTATCAGACATAATAGTTATTTTCGTTGTCATTCTTATTACTATTATCCCATCATTACTTATTTCTAAGAACTTCAATGATGCTAAGATCTTATATTACCAAAAGCAATATGATAATGCTGAAAAATTATTTAAAGACGTGGAAAATGTACAAATAACAGTTTTTGGAGAAAAACATGTAGACACGCTTAATACAAAACACTGGATTGCAATGTGCTTGTTAAAAAAACAACAATTTATAAGCGCTGAAAAAATGTTTAGAGATGTAGAATATATGAGAAATGAAGTTTTAGGAGAGAAACATGTGGATACAATAAATTCTAAATATTGGATTGCAAGATGCATATATGACAAAAAACAATTCGATAACGCTGAAGAAATGTTTAGAGATATAGAAATTATACGTAAAGAAGCTTTAGGAGAGAAACATGCAGATACACTAGATACGAAATACTGGATTGCAAGATGCACATTTGATAAAAAACAATTCCATGACGCTGAAAAAATGTTCAGAGATATTGAAAAAATGCAAAAAGAAGCTTTAGAAGAGAAGCATGCTGATATATTATTTACTAAATACTGGATTGCAAGATGCATATATGATCAAAACCAATTTGATAACGCTGAAAAAATGTTCAGAGATGTTGGAAACTTACAAAAAGAAAACTTCGGAGAGAAACATGCGGATACACTAAATACTATATACTGGATTGCAAGATGCATTTATAATAAAAAACAATTCGATAACGCTGAAGAAATCTTTAGAGATGTAGAAAATAAACGAAAAGAACTTTTAGGGGAAAACCATCCGAACACACTAAATGATAAATACTGGATTGCAAGATGCATGTATGATAAAAAGCAATTCGATATTGCTGAAGAAATGTTTAGAGATGTTGAAAAACTGCAAAAAGTAACTTTCGGAGAGAGACACTTGGATACACTAAATTCTAAATACTGGATCGCAAGATGCATATATGGTAAACGAACGTTCAATATCGCTGAAGAAATGTTTAGAAAAGTAAAACACATTCAAATAGAAGTTTTAGGAGAGAAACATGCGGAAACATTAAATACTAAACACTGGATTGCAAGATGCACATATGATAAAAAACAATTCGATATCGCTGAAGAAATGTTTAGAGATGTTGAAAAACTGCAAAAAGAAAATTTTGGAGAGATTCATGAGGATGCAATAAATACAAAATACTGGATCGCAAGATGCATATATGACAAAAAAAAGTTGGATATCGCTGAAGAAATGTTTAGAGAAGTTGAAAATGCGCAAAAAACACTCTTAGGGGAGAAACATATGGATACAATAAATACTATGTTTTGGATTGCAAAATGTAAATATAAAAAAAAACTATTCGTTAACGCTGAAGAAACGTTAAGAGAAGTTGAAAAGTCGCAAAAGGAATTTTTAGGTGAGAAACATGTGGATACACTAAATACCAAATTCTGGATTGCAAGATGCATACATGATAAAAAACAGTTTGATATCGCTGAAAAAATATTTAGAGACCTTGAAAAATTGCGAAAAATATCTTTAGGAGAGAAACATCTGGATACGCTTTATACTAAATACTGGGTTGCAAGATGCGTTTATAACAAAAATAATTTCGATAACGCTGAACAAATGTTTAGAGAAGTAGAAAATGTGCAAAAAGAAGTGTTGGGAGAGAAGCATGCTTATACACTAAATACTAAATACTGGATTGCAAGATGCATGTATGGTAATAAACAGTTCAATAACGCTGAAGAAATGTTCAGAAATGTTGAAATTATGCGAAAAGAAGCTTCAGAAGAGAAATATGCGAATTCACTTGATACGAAATACTGGATTGCAATGTGCTTATATAAAAAACAACAATTCGAAAGCGCTGAAGGAATGTTTAGATTTATAGAATATATGCAATTTCAAGTTTTCGGAGAGAAACATGCGAATATATTAAATATTAAATACCGAATTGCAAGGTGCTTATATGAAAAGCGACAATTCGATTACGCAGAAAAAATGTTTAGAGATGTGCAAAAAATGAAAATGGAGGTTTTAGGAGAGAAACATGCTGATACACTAAATGCTAAATACTGGATTGCAAGATGCATATATCATAAAAAACAATTCGATAAGGCTGAAAAAATGTTTAGAAGCGTTGAAAAATTGAGAAATGAAGTTTTAGGTGAGAACCATAAAGATACAATAAATACTAAATATTGGATTGCAAGATGCATATATGATGAAAAACAATTCAATAACGCTGAAGAAATGTTTAGGGCTGTTGAAAAAATGCGAAAAGAAGTTTTAGGAGAGAAACATCCAGATACAGAAAATATTCAATGTTGGATAGAAGCATGTTTAAAAAAAAAACAACAAAACGATAAAACTAGTAATAATGAAAAAATGAAAAAAGATGTTTTAGGAGAAAAGCTTGAAGATAAACTAACTACAAATAATTTGATTGCAAGCTGCTTACATAAAATAAAACAATTCGATAATGCTGAAACATTGTTTAGAGATGCTGAATATATTCAAGTAGAAGTCTTAGGAGAAAAACATATAGATACACTAAATACAAAACAATGGATTGCAAGATGCACATATGGTAAAAATCAGTTCGATAAGGCTGAGGAAATCTTTAGAGACGTTGAAAGTATGCGAAAGGAAGTTTTAGGACAAAAACATGAAGATACATTACTTTCTAAATTCTGGATTGGTTCGTGCTTACATAAAAAAAAAAAGTTTGAAAACGCTGAACAAATCTTTAGAGAAGTAGAAAGTATGGAAAAAGAAATTTTAGGAGAGAAACATTCGAGTACTATGGTTACTAAATCCTGGATTGCATTATGCTTATATGATAAACAACAATTTGATAGCGCTGAAAAAATGTTTAGAGATGTAGAATATATGAGAAATGAAGTTTTAGGAGAGAAACATGCGTATACAATAAATTCTAAATATTGGATTGCAAGGTGCATATATGATAAAAAACAAATCAATAACGCTGAAGATATGTTTAGGGCTGTTGAAAAAATGCAAAAAGAAGTTTTAGGAGAAAAACATGCAGATACACTAAATGCTAAATATTGGATTGCAAAATGCTTATATGGTAAAAAACAGTTCGATAATGCGGAAAATATGTTTAGAGACGTTAAAAAATTGCAACAAGAAGTTTTAGGAGAGACACATCTGGATACGCTATATACAAAATACTGGATTGCAAAATGCATATATAATAAAAAAATATTCGATAACGCTGAAAGTATCTTTAGGGATGTTGAAAAATTGCGAAAAGAGGTTTTAGGGGAGAATCATGTTGAAACACTAAATACTAAGTACTGGATTGCAAGATGCTTATATGAAAAACAACAATTCGATATTGCAGACGGAATGTTTAGAACTGTTGAAAAAATACGAAATGATGTTTTAGGAGAGAAACATGCCGATACACTAAATGCTAAATACTGGGTTGCAATGTGCTTATATAAGAAAGATCAATTCGATAAAGCTGAAAATATGTTTAGAGATGTTGAAAAACTCCAGATGGTAGTTTTTGGAGAGAAACATGTGGACACATTAAATACTAATTGCTGGATTGTGTGTTGTTTATATAGAAAACACCAATTTGATAGTGCTGAAGAAGTTTTAAGGGATTTAGAATGTCTGCGAAAAGACTTTTTAGAAGGGATTCATACTGATACGCTTAATACTAAATATTTTCAATGTTTGTAAATAGAAATTAAGCAATTTTATTAAATATAAAAGAGCGCGTTATTAGTTTGTTTGGTTTTTTGATTTAAGGTTTTTTTCATTCATTAATTATAACTTTTCAATGTAAAAACGTAACCTCGAGAATAAACATGTTGAACTCACCATGAAGTGATCACAACAGCAAAATTGTCATGAATTCGAGGCGCTTAACGAGAGTCGCTCTTTTTGTTATTTTATATTATTATTATTATTTTTAGTTATTTTATATTATTATTATTTTTAGTTATTTTATTCTCTTCTAAAAGCTGTAAAAGTAGGCAGAAAAAAAGTCAGCTAAACAGCTAAAAAATAAAAGGCAAATACACTGAAACCTTCTAAGTTTTTGAAAAGTGTTTTGCACATTGCATATTGTTGTGCAGTAGTAGTTGTGTTGGGTACTGAAAGTTGTGTACAAAAGCAATAACAATAAAAATAACAATAGCAATTGTATCAATTGTACTTCATAAAAATGAGGGTGAGACTCAATCTGTTGTTTAATTACTTTTTGTTGTAGATTTCAACCATTTTTCAAAAATTTTTAAAACAATAAAAAAAAAGGATCAACAAAACATTTCACTTTCTAAAATAAAGCAATCCTTGGTAGGATAAAGAAGAAGTTATACTAAACTTCATTTCATTTAACTGTAGTAATTTTTTTTTTAATCTGAGTTCGCTGTTATAAAGCTTAGCAGCGCTGACTTGAAGAGCAGTTGACAGGTTAATATCGCAAGGAGGAGTAAAAAAAGAGAATAGCTCGCGCATTTTTTTAGGGTGGAAGGCTAGAAATGTTGGATTAAAGTATTTGTTGAGTAACATGTTTTTTAGAAATATTTTTTTGTCTTTATGGCTTACGGTGTCAATGAAATTGAGATTTATTTCTTAATCTAGAGCTCACCAAATTGCTCAAATATTTTCTTTACTGAGAGCAACTTCTTCTCTAACTCCTTTTCATAAAAGAAGGAAAAGTTATAGGGAGGTATAGGTTCAAGAACTGTGAGGAAAGATATATGGAGGTTGGGAACAAGGTTTAGGGTCTGGGGATTACTTGGCCCATATCTCGAATCGAATATTATTAGCAGCACAGATCATATATTATTTAAGACCTATGCTGATATCCATGCCGCCGAGATGGGGGGTGGGGTTAGACTGGGAAGATTCCCAGGGCCCCGTATGTGTACAAATAATTCTTTAAAGTAATTTTTAAAAGATTTAAATAGTTTTGACTTTTAAAAGATTTAATTAACTTTTATTTTTCATTTTCAATGACCAGAGCACGCTTCTTTTGGTCCTGGGTATATAATTGATCATAATGAGGGCCCCTTAAGAAAATTTCCCTGGGGCCTGAAATTTCTCTCGGCTGCTATGCTGATATCATTAAAGAACTATGTTATCAATCAATATAAATACAAGACCCACTAAATAAGAGCATGAAATTCTTCATTCGTATACCATATTTAGGATGAGAACATGACCGTCGAGAGGGTGGGGTGGACAGAGAGATTCCCGGGGCCTCATGTGAATACAAATAATTTTTTTTTTCACGAAGTCTTATTTACTGATTACTTATTAAATCTTATCGCTTCCAAAAAAAATCTTAAAGATAAAAAATACCTGTGAGTTTTTAACACAATATGCTTCTTTTTATTCTTTCTATTTTTCTTTTGTAAAACTAAAATTAAAATTTTTTCAAACTCGTTAACTTTTCTTTTCATAACTTTCTTTTTAAAACATAAATAGTTGTTAAAATTGACTTGATTTCTCATTAATGCTGCATTTTAAAATTTTTGTTTTAGACACAAATTGCTGATGTTTTTTGTAAGCTTATATTTTAAATTTTAGTTTACAATTTATCAATTTTTAATTACGCGTTAAATTAAAACTTTCAGTGAATATTACAATTACGTTAAATACAAAATATTATTATTCAAATACTAACATTTTTAAAAAAATGTTATTATTCGTAAACTTTAATTTGTATTACTTATTTACAAGTTCTGAGTAAATAAATAATAAAAGAGCTACGCTTTAATTACTGAAACGCAGAATATTAGTTTTCGCCATTAATCTGGATACAATAAACAAAAAGAGCGACAAAAAATGAAGCAAGTTCTAGAGGGATGAGAACACTGGAAAATTTGGGTTTAAAACTTCTTCAAAAACACAGAATAATGACTATTGCGATAATGGAAAGATTGATGCAGACCCATTAAGTGCAAGAATTGAAATTGAATTTGTTGGAATATCTGCGCTCAGAGTGCATTCTGGTATTTTAACACTTTCTTTGTAAACCGACTATGCCTGCATCGATATTGGAGCGGTAAAGTTAAATTTAACACCAAAAGACGTAGAAGATGTCATTCTAAGATATCTGGAACCATACCCGACAACATTTCCTGTAGATATATTTATTTATTATGCTTTCGTTTAAAAAAGTAAAGAAATAGTTCCTCGTGATTGGTTAGTTTGAAACAAATCTAAAAATTCTCTGTTTTGTTTTTCTTGTTGATTATGTTATAAATTTCGTGAGCAAAGATCAATTTTTGCTAAAGAATATGGTTGGCTGGCTAATAGAAGGTGCAAAAAATTATGTGATAGAATACCTGACCATGTAAAGTCTAGCAATTATAAATCTTGTTGAAAACATAGCAACTTTGTCCAGTGGCGAGATTTAGCTTATAATGTTAACAAATATAAAAAAGTTGGTTGCCTTACAGTAAAACAGACACGAAATGAGACACAGAAATGGAACGATTATCAAATGCAGTTTTATTGCTGAGCTCGAATTGGCCTTTAGAGGTGTTATATTTTATTGGAGATTTGAACTATGGGAATTTTCTAGGATTGTTAGAACTTTTAAGTCATTATGATCCAATTTCAGAAGAACATTTAAAAAACGTAAAGCAGACACAAATAGAAAAGCGGAGATTGCAATTACATTAATGATCGGCAGACATTCAAAATGAATTCATATCATGCTGTATTGATTACTTGAGAGCTTGTATTTTAAAGGAAAGAGAAACTGCAAAATATTATTTCCTTACTTTAGACACAATACCCGATTATTCGCATTTAAAGCAAACTACATTCATTTTGCAATACGTTGCTATTAATTCCAACAAATTCGAAATTACGGAAAGATTTCTTGGCATACCTAACTTCTGCTGCTCGAATTTGCTTGTCTTGTGATTTGAATAATTTCTGTACTATTCCTGTTTTTCACAAACCGCGTTTAGTATTTGGGTCATGAATTAATACAAAGTTATTTAATGCAATTTGATTTGTGTCATTTCTTTTTCTATGCTTATGATGTTCTCTTAGCTTATGGTGTTCTCTTAGCTCTGTGATGTACTCTTCTCGCCAGCGCTTTCAATAATGATTTAGTACACTCTCAATATATTTACTACGTGTATTTACTCTATTAGGTCTTCCTTAATTGCTTTAAAGTTCATTGTTCTACCATATAACATGTGATTCGGTGTTAATGGGGTGTTTCCAGGCATTTTGTATGTAAATGCAATTGGGCGATTATTAATAACGGCTTCAACTTCGGCTAATATGGTCAGAGGTTCATCGTATATAAGGCGGGCATTTGCTATTACTTTGCGGAGGCAAAGTTCGGTTGAAGCAACAAGCCTTTCGAAGAATCCTCCTCACCAAGTGCGCAGCGGCAGCGTTGAAATGCCATGATATACCACGAGATGAAATGAAATCTTGAATAATTTTAGATATGAATATTGAGCCGTTATCGGAAATGATTTTAGTAGGCGCGCCCCGTATAATATAAAGTAATATAAGACAATGTAATATAAGACAATATAATATAAGACAATATAATGTAATTTTTTTGAAAAGTTACATTATATTCTATGGGAGGACTTTATCTGGTTGAAGTTGGATTAGAACTTTCCAATAAAAAGTTTTCCACTCATCAATATTGCGATTCATTTTTAAAGGTAAATAAATAAGTGTCTGTATAATTTTCTTCAAAACCTTTTTGTTTGTATTTTCTTCGTTCAGTCCCATCGCAGCCTCATTTTATAAGTATATATATGCTTTTGCATGAAACCGAGACGAAATTTCACAGCTACTTGAAATATACTTGTTTGAAAGTTAAATTAATTAAAGCCTGAAGTGGAACTTCTGCTGACTGCAATTCTGCTGACTGCAATTCTGCTGACTGCAACTCTGCTGACTGCAATTCTGCTGACTGCAATTCTGCTGACTGCAATTCTGCTGACTGCAATTCTGCTGACTGCAATTCTGCTGACTGCAATTCTGCTGACTGCAATTCTGCTGACTGCAATTCTGCTAACTGCAATTTCTGACCCCTGTGACTGCAATTCCAGGTCAATAATATATAACTTTAGCTTCTTTACTTATAGCAATTTTACACCCGAATCGCTTACTAGCGAAAAGGTTATTACTGATGAGTTGAAAGATTGGCACCCATTAATAAAGCAAGTGCCTGATCTGCTGACATGCTAGGTCACTGTTCCTTTTTTTGGAGATAATACTTCTTAACTAAACTCGGTGAATTTTTTTTATCATCTTTAATTGATCTTACAGACATAGGCATAACTTTGTAGTGTTTCAGACGATTCCTTGATTCCACCCCTTCGGTACAGTCCCTAAAAACCTTTTTATTTATTTTTTTTGCTTTTTTGTAAAACTAGATTAAGATTTAAAAACACATTTAAAATTTTCACCAAAAAAATTACTAGCATGCATCATTTTTTGAGGGTTAATGGGGAAAAACTTTTAAACTTTGGATAGTCATAAATCTAAAATGTAAATATATTTATTAATAAAAGTTGAAATCTGTTTATGAATTTTGATCTAGTTTATGATAGAACTATTAATAGCTTGTGATTTAAGAAAACTTTGATCTGAAAAGGGTTAACACCAAATATCGTAATACTTTTTATCTTATTTGACATTATATGTATACCTCTAATCTTGAACAACAAAATTCCTGATAATTTCCTTCGAACGTGTGATTTCTTTTCATTCCCCCCGTAAAAAAGTTATTTTATATATTTTTGGAATGATTAATCAAATAAAACTTCTTGGTGTTGCAATATCATTAATCTGATCCACCAAGCAGATCATTTCAGTTTATTGATCTTATTGAGCTGTTGGAGATAAATAAACTGTCATAAACTGATCTTAAAACAATCTTAATATTGTTGACTTTTAACATACTTTAGCGTGCTTATTTACATGCGTGAAAAGTTACTTTGTTGCCTGAGCGTTTTAGCTGCAACTTTGAAAGTTATTATAATATTAGTTTTTGCTAAATTATTCAAAACGAGAGATAATATTTGACTGAATTTCAGATATAGTTTTGATTGAGTTTAACTTGGCAAAAATAAAATAAACCGAGGAAATCAGTGAGTTCGTATTTTTTGTTCTAAAATCTTTGTAACTTTCTTAGTTTCACTTTTAAAGGATCAGTAAAATGAAAGTTTTCAAACCGTTGGTTAAGGAATTAACTCGTTATAAAAAGTAGAGTCCTAAAGTATACTCCTTGTGCTTTGTTATAACTAATTTATACTCCTTGTGCTTTGTTATAACTAATATATAATCTGTATTTTCTTTGTTTTGTTTCATTCTTTCATTTTTCTAATGGGTTTTGTTAAATTAAATTTCTGGTTGAAGTTTCTTAAACAGTTTTAAACCTTGATGATGTAGCTAGCTTATATTTTATCAAAATGTAATATGCGTCCACCTGGTCAATCAGCTGTCTACTTCTTTTCTGCAATCAAATACGTTAGTTGTTTAAGTCGAGCAAAAATTAAATTTAAAAATAAAAAAAAATTATCTTTATATTTTTTCATTTTCCTTCCTCACATAATGTAAAATTAACAAAAAGTGAGAACAAAATTATAAATAAGCTTATCTCTTTTTGGCTTTAACCAAAAACTCTGATCTGCACAAAAAAATACCCTGTTGCTAAAAGTATTTGTCACTAAAGCAATTTACGGACTAATAATAGAAGTTACACTAAATTTTTTAAGCGCAAGTCACGAATATTTGTCAATTACGTATGCGATTTGGTTTCAACACAGGCCTTTGGTCTCATTTTTGGTATTTACAATTCATATCTTTAGCAAGCGCACCACTAATGTTATCTGAGTGGGATTTATGTTCATCTCCAATTGCATCTATTTCATTCCTTGCAACAGTAGCTTTAAAAACAAAATACACACAACACTCAATCATCTTCAATGTTCTTACAAACAAGTTTAAGTTACAAATCGAATAAGTAAGTCATCTAAATGTTCATCGCTTATCTTTTCGTTATTTACACATTCGCTCTTTTTCTGTTATTTTAAAAACAATATTACCTGTTTCTTATTGATACCTAATTGCTGCATCATCATAATATGGCAACCAAGAGTCCTTTTTTTTCGGTGTTTAAATTTTTTATGTCGTGTGTTTCGAAAGCATAAAAAAAAAATAACAGTTAAATTAAACTCTGAGGAGTTATGGTAAGAAGTCCAAGGACTTTATATCCTTAACTTCGTTCGTTTACATTTAGGAGAAGTAACTCAAGTTTTCTCCGTTTATTAACAAAAACATAAGGTAAGAGCTGACCTGATGCAGAATGTATGGCGTTTAGTCACTATTTTTTCTAAAAAACTATCTTTTCAAATCCATTTCGAGTCGTTTTGGTTCAAACACTTAAAGAGCTCTTTGTACAACAGCTCAGTCTATCACATCTTATGTCATACTTTTCAAAAAAGTGGGAAGAAAATTAATTAAATACTTATTTATAGTATCAGTAGTAATCCTTTTACTTATTTCTCTTAATATAAAATGGTGTAGAACTTAAAAAGTAGTATGTGTTCTTACATAAAAATAATACTAACAATATTTTTAGTTTTTTTCAACAAAATATTATTAAATTTTTAAATGTTTTGTTAAGTTTTTTAATTCCTTTTTTATTCTTATGCTAGGACATCCACCTCTTACATAAAGTATAAAACGGTTTTTGATAAGTTAACAAAAGTAAATTGACTAAAATCAATGATTTAACTCAGTAACTCTTGTGTTGCTTTAGGCGTATTCATCATGAATCCTATAATAAAACGCATTTTGGTTGACGACAAAAGATTTGCATGTGCAGCTGCTTTTAATAACTCTGTTATTAAACATATTGATTTCGATAATTACTGTGATCAACTAAAAATGGAAGAACTGCTTAAAAGACTCGTTTTTCAAAATCCTTTCAACTATATGTCTGTGGTCAAAAAATCTCTTATGCAGATGGGTAAAGCAGATACTTTAAATAAGATACAAATATTTCGTAAGTGCAGCCTCAGTTTTTTATTCATTAAACTTTTTTAAAGAGGTTATGCAGTTTTAAATAAGTTCCATGACTGCTTTAATAATTTAATTATCTAGTTAAATCAAACGTTTAGTCTCAAAAGAAAAGACCTATTTTACACAAGGAACAATAAAATTTAATCTTCGATCAACAAACAATCAATTTCCAAGTTACTGCACATTATTTTTATCATAACACACAACTTCACAACCAAGTGAACATTATTTTTAATGCGAGGACGGAAAACTTGTAAACGAGGTTATGTTGTGAGTGTCGAGATAATTTGAGCGCGAGAATATGTTTAGTCTCTGGAGAATATATTTACTTTGTTTGGTTTTGTTAAGAGATTTGGTTATTGGGTTGCCAACAATATTGTTACGGTAGGCTCCAAGAAATCTAATGCTTTCGGCCAACATAAAACTTAACAACAAAGTCTCAATACAGTTAAAAACGTCATAATAACTTTCCGATCAATATTTAAATGAAATGTTAATAATACTTACTAAAATTTCCTATCATTTTTTCATTAAGTCTTTTGTAAATCTTCCATCAAAATCTCAAAAAAACTTTGTCAAGATTTTCTCCCTTAAAAATGTTCTCATCTAAAAATTCTTAGTTTGGCAAGCAATTTGTCAATGTGCTGAAAGAAGCTCTCGTTTTGTGACTATGGGAACAATCAACAACAAAATATACATAAAAGAATGCCTCAAGAAACGTCTTTTGCCGTTTTTAAGAACACACACGGGTAACCCGTTATTTTGGCCCGACTTTGCATCATGTCACTACTCTCGGACAACTTTAAACTGGCTTAGAGAACATGAAGTAGATTTGATTGAAAAAAACTGCAACCCACCATATTGTCCCAAACTACGTCCTATCAAAAGATATTGGGCTCTTATCAAAAGAAAACTAAGGTTCAAAATAAAAAAAGCCAAAAACATTAAAGACTTCAAAAATAAATGGATTAGAGCTACCAAGAAAGTCCAGCCGAAGACTTTGCAAAAGCTGATGTCGAGTGTAAAACCCAAAGCGCATGCGTTCTCAAGTACAAAATTTCATAAATTTTCTTAAGTGAAATTTAATAATATCAATAATGTACTTTCAAAATTTATACACTGCAGGCCAAAAGTTTTTTTTACATAATTTTGAGGTGCGTTTAGGGTCATTGTCCTTCATAAAAACAAAACCACGACCAATAGTTCTTAAGCCAGAAGGTATAGCATATTTTTCATAATACCCTCAATTTTAGCTAGGTCACCTACACCAGCTGAAGAAAAACATCCCCATACCATAACTGACCCACCACCATGCTTGGTTGTCGGCACTAAACACTCTAGGATCATTTTTTCTTTTGTTGTTCTTTTGATGTAAATTCTACGCCTTTGCCCAAACAGTTCAAATTTGGACTCATCGGTCCATAGTACTTTTCCCTTCTCTTTTTGTGTCCAGGTTTGGTGGTCTATAGCCAATTGTAACCTTTTCTTTTTCTTTTTAAGCCGTAGCAACGGTTTCCTGACCGCTATACGGTCAGAAAGTCCTGCTTGTCTAAGACGTCGTTTCGTAGTGCTTAATGAAATAGATTTTGAATGACTCCTATTAAAGTCTGAAGATATTTACGGGGCCGTTTGATTTCTTTTACTCATCAATATTATACTATTATCTTCAGCTTTTGTTGTCTTCCGTGGTCTACCTGATCTTTTTTTGTCTTCAAAAATGCCTGTTTCTTTCCATCGTTTGATGGTATCTTGTTCAGTACTTCGGGCAGCTTTTAATTTTTTGCAAATTTTAAGAACTGAATAACTTTCTTTATGTAATGTAATTATTTCAGAACCTTTTGCAAACGTTAAAGAAGGTTTTTTAACCATATTTTTAATTAAATAGTCGAATTATAAAATTTTAAAACTTTTTTAAAGATTTTTTAATGCAACCGTCATTAATACCAAATGAAAACTAAACCAAACTAAATATTCTTAATCATTTTAGTTGGCTATCATTATATTATAAATATTTCCTTCATGTTTCAACAAATAAATAACTTTAACAAGACCAAACTCTTAAGAGTAATGAAACGCTATATATCAAGTTAAAATAAACAATTAAAAAAAAAAATTTATTTATGTAAGTTTGAGGTCAGTAATACCCTATAACTAATCTCAAACTTACATAAAAACTTAAAATTAGTAAGTTTAAGTATTATAAATTAATATTATTGATTAATTTAATGATACAGGATAGATTTTAGCTTTTTATATTAAAATATCAATGTCCGGAAACTTTTGGCCTGCTGTGTATAACATTCAATATCGAAATACAATAGTTAAATAAATATCCTTTATAATGTCCGCGCAGATTTTTTCTGGTACATGTATTAGCATGGTGTTCATAATTCTGTAATGCAAATTTCTTGTGCAAATATATTTTATATCTAAATATATAAAATATCTATCTTGTTAAGATTTCTTATGCTCTTCTAAAATTTTGGCTATTTGTTGATATTTTGATGTAGATCAAGAATCTTTTCTTTACATTCTTCAGTGCAATTTTCAATACGTTTTAATATGATTTAACCTATAATCAATCTGAAATATATATTAATATTATTCACCTTTCCAAATATTTTAAGACAATATTAACTGTTTGCTATTTTCAGTTTTTTTAATATCATAACACTTTTCTTTCTACTAAAGTCTTAAAGTTTGCTCGTAGTCTCTTAAAGATAGTTAATCTTCACATTTAAACAAGCCATTTTTTCTTTTTCATCTTTTAAATCTGAAAATTTTATACAGTAATGATTCAACTTTTTTTTTTTTCTAATAATTATATTCATTTATTGCACTCCTAGGTTTATAGTTATTAGCAATTATTCTCTTGGAAACTTTTATGACGTGGTAAACTCATTCCTTACTTTTTTCCTTCCAAACTTATGCTATAAATCAAATTTCTGATGCTAAATTATTCCGCCAATTACATCTAACACATCCCCATTCCTTCTCCCATAACCTTTAAATATGTAAACATAAATGTCCACAAACTATTTGATCACCACCTTTGATTTGATCTGTGTTGTACTAAAATTGGATAGCCTAACTGTTTTTGTAGCTCTTTAGGTTGTAAGAAACCAAAACTATCAAAATAAAACTTTTCTTCCATAAACCAAGCTACCCAATTTTACATTATTTTCACTTGAATCCTAGTAAAATATATCAAACTCAACTTTTCCAGGCTTTTTTGGTATGGATTTTCTTGATAAACAACCCCCAAAGTTTTTTAGATCTTAAGCTGCTTTTGAAAGATCAATGTTAAATATGATATCTAACAAAATTTGACCATTACTTATTTTCATTTTATGCAAACTTTTTAGTTTTTATCTAGGTATGAAACAAACATATAGTAAAAATCATGAATTGACTCCCTAAATAAGTGTCAAAATAACCCATTACTACGTAGAAGTATTAGAAGTTTAGTTGTTGGCAAATCTGGATGTAAATAGTCCACACTATTACTTAATCCACTCATTAAAAGGTACTGGTGTGGATTTGATAACTTTTACTTTCCGAATCATCTTTTGATCCGTAAACGGATCCGTAAGCGGACACTTCCAAACGTTCACTCTACAAATAGCTAAGATACTTTAAGTATTTACCAAGTGGTGGAGTATCATGGAATCTTATTTATTTTCCAGCAGGTAGTTAAGATTTTGCATCTTTTAACATGCTATACAAAAATAATGCAGACAAATGGTCATTACAATGCTACAAACGATCAACACTATATAAGCATATCAGCAAGTCAATGTACATTAAAATCTACTCTCATTTTTGAAAATAGTTATTAAGTAAATTTTACGGACACAACATCCGTTTCGTCAGTTTTGGCTTATTATTAATATGAGATACACTCAAGCAAATCTGGAATCTGGAAATCCTGTTAATACTCTAAAAGTAAATAACATTCGAGTACATAGATATCATCTCAGGATCTTATATAGATAGTTCAACATCTAATGTAGTTTATTCCTTCTTCCCAAATGTATCACCTGATTAAAAGATTATTTAAACTCCATCAAGTTTGGTTTTTCTACCAGTCTTCTAACATCAAATTGATGGAACAGGCATATAATTGACTCATCAAAATTGAAACTTGTTAAAGTTTGGAAAAAATCTCCTTTCGGTTTGACATACGTGACTTTTAAATACGAAGTATCCATAGAGCGAAGCAATAACTCTGATATTAACTTTTATATCGCCGAATGATTGAAAAATTCATACCCAATAAAAAATTTTTGCATAGTAAAAATGCCAGTTGACAAATTTGGAGATGCTGAAAATTTATTTCTTAAGAGCAATCATAAACAAATCTTTCAAGATCCTAATGAACTTAATGTAATAATCAAAATAATTGAACCTTTAGCTCTGCAGGAAAAACTTAACAAGATCAAATTAAACAACTAACTAGCTACAAGAATAAACCTAAAATTATAAGATGTAGTTAAGTTTTATGTAAACAGCTGCATAAACAAGACTCTGAGTTACTGACAATCTTCATTAAAAAAAGAAAAAGATTATGCTGTTTATCTGATGCTAACAGCAAATAGAGTATTAAAAATGGGTCCGAATCATGGCGAGAAAAATGCTCGTAAAGTTGGTCAACTATATAACTGAAAAATATTTTACCATTTTCGGTAAGATAATACAGATCGTCTTAATGTAGATGGTTTTATAGATGTTTTTGGATAACCAGGAGAAAGAATTGTAAATTTACTTATCAAAATTGGCTTATGACTCTTTCATAATTTACGGTAATGCTTTACATCCGCAACAAATTTAAGCAAAGGTGGTGTTTTAAAGTAGTATCACCATATTTTTTTTACAAAGAAAACTTTGTAAAAAAAATATGGTGATACTACAACTGGAGATATAAACATGAACAATCATAGAATAACATGTGTAGCAGATGTAACTAGTATACAAAATTCTGCTACTGAAAATTATGCTGTTCACAGTTGCCCTAAAGGAGATTTGGTCATTTCTGAAACTAATGGTAGTTCCATGTCCTTTGGAAGTGGTTCTGCATTTAATGGCATTCCAATACTTGGATGTAAGACTAAAGCAGATACTGGAGCTCTTAGTAAATGGATATATCTATATATTAATTGAAATATTCCTGGAGCTTTGGCTTAATCAGCTGTAATTGACTTACTCAGGCGTAACAGAAAGTAATTAGTAAGTTTTTCAAGTTCATCTACTGGTAGTACTCAAATAATATTTATCATAACGCCTTTAGATGGAGATGTTTAACTATTCGTACTTTATAAAGGATTCTTTATTCCATCAGAGACAATAAAAGTACATCATGAAAAGTTTTGTGCTAGATATTTGGTAGATAGTAATCATATTATAGTATAATGTTTTGGCACAATGGCGCGTGGTACTTGTACTTTTAACGCTATCAGCATTATAGTGCAAAGGACTAAAAACATAACACTTTGATGAAAATAATCTTCAAATACTTCTTGCAAAAACTTGTTCAGAGTTTATGGGGCTTTGGCACTTTTACATAACAGTGATTCAGTTGTTAATCAAGCCATTAGATTTTCAGAATATATGAAGACATTACGAAAACATTAAAAATATTGAGTAAAGCTCTGTATAATATACACTTAACCGCAAAATTAACGCACAACTTATAATTTCCAATTTATTTTGAAAAATAACATAGATTTACCAATTACAAAGATGATAATAATGTTTATAATTGCGCCTTTTGTAGATTTTATTCCGTTTTCCTTATTTAATTTCGAAATTATAGCAGCTTTTTATAAGTAGCATGTTTTGCTGTAAATAAACCTCACTTCTAAAAGAAAAGTATGTATAGGTTTTAAATTGTTTTAACAGTAGAAAAGATAACTGTCATTTGAGCAACACGTCTGTTCGCAATGCAGCTTTCTAGACGAAGTTTAAGGTGTGATGAATGTGTTACAATTGTTACTTTGTCCACTGAAGAATTAAAAAATAACTAACTTGGCAGAAGATTTGGAGTGTCTCATACAACAGTTGGTAGGGTTCTACAAAGGTTTGTAGAGACCAATGATCATGCGAGATGACTTGGCTAAGGCAGACTACAAGCTACCAATGCCATGGAGGACCAATCTTTGTTGCTTCGAACACTGAGAGAATGGTTCATTACTGTACGAAGTCTCCCAATACAACTACTGAGGCTCATGGAACTGCTGTTAGTCAAGATACCATAAGAAGAAGACTTCATGCTTTAAATTTACGACCTAGGGCAGCAGCTATTGGTCCCAGATTGTCTGTAGACCACCGAAGAAACAGATTGGCTTTTGCAAGGGGGCATATGAATTGGGGAATACATTATTGGGGACAGGCCTTATTTACAGATGAGTCAAGGTTTTGCCAAGTAAGTTCTAATCGCCGCCCAAGAGTGTACAGAAGACCAAATGAGAGATATTTTGCTTGTGACATTGGAGAAACCACTTTACATGGAGGCGGCTCATTTATGGTATGGGGTGTATTATCTTCAACATCTCGCACAAAGCTTTTTATTTTTGATGGTGGATGTCTGACTTCTTAACAATGTATAGCAGACATTTTAGAAAGTTTTGTGGTACATTTTGCACAGTAAATTGGAGATGAATTCCTTCTTATGCAGGATGATGCTACACCACATATGCCACAACTGAATACTTAAATAATTTTAATGTTCAAGTTTTGGAGTGGTCAGCTTGCAGTCAAGATATGAACCCAGTAGAGCATCTTTGGAACTTAATGGGACGCCGTGTTAGAAGCCAACATTCACCATCTAACAGATTAGACAAGCGGCAATAAAGTCGAGTGGGAAGATATCCCTCAAGAAATGTTTAGATTTCTAATTAAAAGTATGCCGCAACGCTGTCAGGCTGTATTAACATTAATAGGTGGTAAAATAGTTATTGATAAGTCAAAAATGTTTCAATTTAAGTTCTATTAAAGTACGTAACAATAATAATAACTTTATTTTGTGAAGCGAACCATGTTTTTTGTTTTAGCTTTTTTTACCATCCTCAAAGTCAATTTAATTATTGCTATCGAAATAATTGTGTTAATGTGTTCTATTCTTAATGTTTATCAAAATATATGATAATATTGACGACAATTAAAATAAATAGAAATGTGTAAGTGGTGCTTTAGTTTTGCGGTTAAGTATAGTTACGATATATCATTCAATGCAAATAATATTACAGCAGCTACTCTTCACTAACTTTACTTAAAGCTTGTATATTAAAGCAGTCCCAGCTAGCCAGGCAATAAGATACCCGGGTGGGTCCCGGCCGGGCCGCAGGGTGAGACTCATACGGGTAACCCAGCTGGATCCTGCCGGTTTTTCTGCGGGATCCAGACGGGACCCGTCCGGGATTCCCGCCATTATTTATTTTGTTGTTGTTGTTGTTGTTATTGTTGCTGCTGCTGTTGTTGTTGTTGCTGTTATCACTATTTCACTTTGCTAAGTGCTGTAGATCCATTTTATTAATGGAAGCAATAACACTGCCTAAAGTAATCGCTGAAACTGATAAGCGGTTAACTGTATCATCGGTGACATGTAAAACTCATTTAGTGCAATTAGCTGCAGTGTCACTAAATGAATTTTACTTGTCAATAGAGGATATGCAAAAGTCTATATCGAAAAAAAAGCAATTACAAGTCGTATACTATCAAGTTTTCAAAAAATGCACTGATACTATCATATAACATACAAATGATGCAAGTTGCAATACTGCATCACTGCAAGTCATAACTTATTGAAAACATACCAAGAAATGCACATAAATGCTTACTGGTGATAACATTGGTTAACTAAATTTTCAACAAGCATAACTGAATTAAACAAATAAGATTGTTTGAAATCAGATTCTGAGTGCTGTAAGGCAAAATGTATTTACTGGCTGAACAAACCAGTATAGTGTATACAGTGCTTGAACAACAAATCACTTTGTGCACTATTTTCAATCAATCATAACTTGTATTAATGGCTTCTGTTGCATTATGTGCATTGTGCACTATTTTCAATCAATCATAACTTGTATTATTGGCTTTCGGTTTTCGGCTTCCTTCCTCTTTGTCCCGTGAACTTCCAAACAACGTTGAAAGTTCCTTTCAAGTATTTCCTTGGTTGTGTGCATAGTGGCAAAGTTTTGCTTAGCAGTACCTAAATAAATAAAAAAAACAATTATGTTGATGCCACAGTATACATGGTAAATTGTTAATGTTATTATTAAACCATTTAACAAGTATTACTTTTCTGGGGTAAATGTTGTGATCTAAATAAATAACTTAAGATTAATATGTTGCTGTTAAATGTGGGCAAACAAAATTGAAATGAATACTTCTTAAACAAAATCTGAAAGTGTGGTAGTGCTCGAAATCTAATTTTGCTTCCCTGGCCAGTTACGATTTGCTGGCCAGTTACACTATTGCGCTAGCTTAGGTGTCATTATATAGACTTTCAAGTTTTACATTCGAACCAGAAAGAAATGCTTGAGCAATTAAATAAAGAAATACCATCGATACTTATGTAAATTTTAAGCTGTGTAATATCAGATAAAATTGAAGGTTTATTTAGAAGCAAAGATTACAAGTTTTTTGATCCTATATAGAAGTATTCACCACCAGCTACAGAAGCAGTAATACTGTTTCGATAAGTCCTAAGAAGTGTTCTAGCATCTTTAGACTAATCTAAATTTGATTTTTGCAAAATCTGAAGCAATTTATTTAAAGCACTATGAGATATGTTAAATGCAGTTGCCGATTGCTTTAATTCATCTGATACACTTTCATTCACTGTTGTTATGCAGTTGTTGCCATCAATATCACCATTGTGTAAATCATCATGCAAATAAGCTTTCCATTTGATGTTATCACTAGATTCATCCGACCTGCATGAATTTTCGGAAATTTTAGGAGAAGACTCGGATAACAAAGTACTGTTGACAAATGGACATGATGGACAACTACTTACACAAGTAGAAGAGGTGAATACTAAAGTATTATTCAGCGACTCTAATTCATTGCATGATACTTCTTTCCTAGGTTTCCAGCAGTTTTCCTAGGTTTTGTTCTTTCTAAACTCTTAGTAAGGTTACTTACAGTATTGGCCATTAATAACGATCCATCATGTTTTTTAAACATCATTTGACTTTGATTGATAATAAATCAATGATTATTTGACTCTTTCCAAATATAAAAACTGTTAATTGATGAGCATCATATTATCTTATGTAGATATTGATAAAAATATTAATCGATGCGCTAAATATCTTTTTTACACATATCTCATAATCTTAAATAGTTATAATGGCCAAAATTAACAATTCGTTATTTCAAACTTCCTTTAAAATTGCATTTGTCTTTGAGTAAAACTTAAAACTTATTTGAGAATCAATAATAATTATTAGAGAATTTTTATTAAAGTTGTTATAAATATTTGAAAAATTTTTGTAAAATGAAATATAAAAATTAGTGTTTAACTAACTACAACATTTCAGCAATAAAACAATCAAAACGACTGGAAAAACTATTGATACAATGACAAAATTTAAAATTATAGCAATGTATGAACAAAACATCTCAATGAGAAAAATTGCGAAACATTTAAACACAACACATGCAACTCTTAGCAGAATAATCAACTGATATCATAATTACAATATAATTGAAAATCTTCCGCGTACCGGAAGACCAGCATTTCAAATGAAAGAAATGAACGTTTATTTATTCGCATAGTGAAAAAAAAAAAGAAATTTATCATTTACTGATCTCAGTCGAAATTGGCAAGACACTTCTCGTGTTGTTGCTAGTGCTCGGACAATTAGAAGAGTAAAACAAATACACAATTAAATATGGTGAGCTGCTGGCAAAAACCCACGTTTATCGAAAAAAAATCAGAAAGTAAGAAATAACTGGTGTTTAGCTCATAAAGTTTGGTCTCAAAGCATGTGGCACAACGTTTTTTCAGCGATGAAATGAACGTTGAGGTTAATTCAAGAAAAAACCGAGTAATGCTGAGAAGAACGCCACTTGAAAAAAAGCATCCAAATTGTTCTGTGTATAGAACAAAACAAGGTAGTGGCAGTATAGGCATCTGGGCCTGCATGAACTATGAAGGTGTCGGTTGCTTCAAACTATTCGATGGAAAGCTTGATTCTCAAAGATATTTAGACACATTGGATAACAATTTGATGCCTTCTTTTGATAATTTTCGAAAAGACATTGGAACTATCTTCCAACAAGATAATGCTTCATGTTATACTGATAAGATTTACAAACAATGCTTTGAAGAAAACAAAATCAAAATAATGTCTTGGCCTTCCAATAGTCCAGATCTCAATTGCATAGAGAATTTATGATCTTGGTTAGACCACAATCTTGGTAAAATTGCAATAAAAGATCTGGACCAGCTAAAAGAAGAAATAACAAAATAACTACTCTTTTTTACTATTATATTATAAATTTAAATTGTGATCATTTGATTTGTTTCAATAAAAGAAAATTGAAGAAAAAATCTCTTTTGATTTTTAAAATATTTATTTTCTAACTTATATTCATACTACAATAACATTATGGATTGTTATTAATGGCCAATACTGTATATCTATTCTATATACTATATTGTTATAAATATTCCCCAATTACTAAAATAGTTTTACTGCAAATTAAAAGAAAACAGATTTTTTAAATTATCTGCGGTAAAAATTATGGACAAAGTATCGATTGCTTTCTCGCAGCGAACACAACATTTTAACTCTACACTTTCTCTTTTTATTTTTTTTTCGGTTCCATGATCAAAATTTGATAGAACTTGTTTGAAAAGTTCGCGTATTCGACACTTCTTCAAGAATTGGTTTGAATCTATTTTGGATAAAAGAATGCGATTTACTAAAAAAAGATAATTGGAACTTCTTTTACAACCTGAAACATTTGATGCTCAAATGCATCTAATATTTTTTAAAATAAAGAACACTATGTAAGAACTGCCTATTCAAAAATGTCCAGTAAAATAGCATATATTGATTTGTATAGTAAGGAGAACAAAGTTGTAACTTTGAAGCTAAGTAAATTCATTTATATCTTGTTTAGATAAAAGCTGTCAGCTGAAAGCATATTATCTAGACACTTACGGAACTACGAACAGACAAGGGCAGTATCAACGAAACGATCTCAACTATATCATCGGTAAACTAAAGCTAGCTTCTGTAGAAAAAGAAGACTTAGAGATGGATAATGATGACTTCAACGAATGGGAGTACCTTTGTCATAAACAAAACAGTTACAAACCAATAAAGTATGAGGAGGTATTTGATGAAAGCTTACAGTTAATTTTGATTTCAGGCCCTAAAGGTATTGGAAAAACAAACTTTCTGCAAAGTTGTCTCACTGGGCAAACGAATTACATTGGCAAAACTTGAACTTTATTTTTTACTTTGAGTTTAAGAAGATTGACAAACTTCAAAATGTTTCTAGCATGAAGCAGCTGATAAAAAAGTTTTACAAAAATATTTTGAAGGGATACGAAGTTTCTTCGTTTGAAAGGATAATGTTTGTTATAGATGGGTTAGATGAATTTCTTTACTTAGAACAATTACTTAATCACGAATACTCAAACAACGTCCCCATATTAACAGTGCTTAGGGAAATATTTAGTTCAAAAAGCTGTAAATGTGTACTTAGCGGAAACTTCAAAGCTGTATTCAGATACTGCAGGACAGTTAAAGATAAGGAAAATGTAGCAAATATGCAGATACTGGGTTTCAACACTAGCGGAACAAACAGTTTTTTAGAAGATTTTTTGTCTAATAAAACTCTAAAAATTGATTTAGAAAAACTTTCTGCATCTTCTCGAAGTGGGGCGGCTTTGCTCTCCGTACCACTTTATTTGAAAGCAGCATGTTCAACGTTGCTAAATCTGAGCATTCATTCTGTGAAAACTATGACCGAACTGCAGACGCTGATTTTTCTATACTTAATGCAACAAAACTCCGAAAGTAAAAAACCATTATGGCGCTTTATGCAAATAAATCATCAACATATTTTAAAAGTCTGTGAAGTGGCTTTCTGTCTATTGGACAAAGGCAAAGTGAACGTTTCTCAAAACGAACTTGTCTCGGTCCTAAATGAGAAAGGATTTGAACCGCTTGGTTTTATAAAGAAATCTGCCGTGACTCAGCAATATCAGTTTGTTCATTTCTTTTTAATAAAGTTTTGCGCTTCTGTTCATCTGTTGTTCAGCATTAATACTCAAGATATTATAACTAACGAAAGATTGCGCAACTGCTTACCCTTTGTTAGTGGCTTTGTTCACGGTAACGATAGAAGCTTTTTGAGTTTAATTTGCCAATTAAAGGAGCCTTTACATAAACAAACCGATTGGCTCAGAGATATATGTGGTAAGAAAAGTTGCAACTTGTTAACTGTATTCTTTTTTTTTGTCTTTAGAGCATCAGTTTGTCCACATTAAATCTGCCACTTTTAAAGTAAAATAACGAAAGTAATAATGATTATAAAATCTTGACACTTTTTGGCTAAATGTATCTAGTTTTAGTAGCATTAAAGATACGTCACTACTATAAAAAGCGGGTTCTGGCTCATTGATACATTTCCTATACTTAAGGAATCTAAGATGGTGTTATCTGGTTCTGGCTCATTTCCATTTTTGCGCATTTCTGGTTCATTTCCATTTTTTGCGCATTTTCATAATGAGATGACATTATGAAAAAAGGTTGTGAATGTCTTAGTTAATTTATTCTTTGTTTTGGTTGTTCTTCAAGTATGGAAAAAGGTGTTTATATTTTTCTCTTCGCGTTTCTCTAATTCTTTTCGCGGGAGATAATTGGCAAAAATTTCGCTTATTGAGTTGTATACATGTGCTTGACCCATTTCATCAAATCTAATCGTATACTTTCTTCCCCACTCGTCATGTGCAGTAAATTCGCATCCAGCCGCATGAATTTCTTTTTCTTCATCAAACAGATGCGCACGACCCATGGTATCAAATTCAATCACATACTTCCTCTCCATCTTTTTATTTATGCCAAGAATTTTATTTAAGTCATTTTCAAAAATTTTTTTTCACTGTATATTAGATCCTTTGGATCCATGGAATTTCACTTGTGAAATTTTTAAGCGTAGTAATAGACTTGTCCTAGAAGAAGGTAAAAGCTTCCAGATTGACCGACTTGAGCATCACCAGAGTTGAGCGTGACAACGAGTCTTCTACCAGCTGCGACAGTAGGCATAGAATTTGCTTCTCCGAAATTTCTGTAAAAAGAGATGGTGGTGGTGTATCCGATGGATGAAGTGGATTGATACAGCAGTCCAGTCGATTTGTTGTTGAATGAAGTCAAATTTGAACCGTTCCATGACGACAAATAAAAATCTTCCAATCCTGAGGAGGAAAAGAAGCATGTGCTGTCACCGTCATATCCTGGAAAATACGTGTAATTGTTGGTGTTGTACGGTGTCCAAGGAGTGAGTACAGTGCCGTTACCTGGAGGTAAATTTCCGTCGTACATTCGGACTCTAGATTCCCACCAGTTTCCAGAGGCTCCGATGATGTGCATTCTGATGTATTTCAACGACACACCATTTCCTTTTCCGTTGGTGTTCATCAAAACGTATTCGCTGCCGTAAGTGGTATTCAAATATCGAAATGTTCTGCAGTACAGCTTGAAAAGAGGGATGGTTGCAGGAATGGAGGCAAGTGTGGAAATGAACGGTTGAATCCAATACGTGATGGCAGTAGCATTTCTGTTGACGAGTTGAATGGAGACGTCGTTTCTGAAAGGCATGTCCAATGTGAAATATCCTCCCAAGGAAGTGGTGTTAAACATGTTGCATCCCTGCAAAGAATTGGTGTAAAAAGCTCCTCCTAAAGGAGAGAAAAGCAAATCAGTAGCAAGTCCTGTTTGATCCACTCCAATTCCTTCCGTTGTTTCTACATAATTCCCCACATTGATTTCTCCGTCAGTGAAGATTCGAATGAAAACTTGACCGGGAATATTCGTGCCAGAGGAGCTGTATAAAGCCAACCACAATCTTCTCAACACTCCAGATTTTCCGGAAAACGCAAACACAGGAGAAGTCGTTAACGCCGCAACCGTCTGAGACTTGAACCCCAAACTGGTAAAACTGGATCCTGGAACGACACTGGTCAAACTCGATTTTTGCAACAGCAAGTCTACATAATTCTTTGTTGCTCCGTCTTGCGCGTTTGTCGGATCAGTCACGTTGATCAATTTGTGCGAATTCAAATCCAAATCTGTTGCACCTACAGTCGTACCACCTGACGCATGCGTGTCTACGTAATTTTTCGTAGCCGAATCTGAAGCTGATGTAGGTTCAGCTAAATTAGTTAATTTGTGCGACGTCATGTTAATGTCGGTGTATGAAATAGTGTTGTAAGAGACTTTGGTGTCTACATACCCTTTTGTCGCTGCGTCTTTTAAAGCGGTGGGGTCGGTTACATTGATCAACTTGTGAGAGTTCATGTCGATGATCCCTTTGATGGTGCTGGATCCGTCAGTTTTAACACATAGACTCGAGCTGACGTCGACGTAATTTTTAGTGGCGGCGTCATGAAGATTAGTTGGTTCGTTCAAATTGATTGCCTTGTGAAAGTTCAAATCCAAATCTGCAGTTCCCACTACAGTTCCAGTACCACCTGACGCATGCGTATCCACGTAATATTTTGTGGCAGCATCGTGTGCGTTGGTGGGTTCACCCAGGTTGATGATTTTATGAGAGTTGTAATCCAAATCTGCAGTGATGGTGCTCGATCCGTCCGTTTTAATATAAACGTTGCTGGTTGAGTCTGATGCAAGATTATCAAAATAAACACTGAATTCGCTTCTGTTGAATTTGTCAATCATTTTTTAATGAGGAAAAAATTTTTTAAATGGGTGAAACTTTTAAAAAATCACCAAAGGGTGTTGACAACGTCTTGAAAGCTGTCTCCCTCTTCGCATTTTTTCAAGACGTAAAGACACAAGTGCCCACAATAAGACGTGTTTCCAAATTGAACCCTTTCACTGTTGTAAAAGACAGGACTTTTCAAATAGTCAACGAGCTCGACGAGAGGTGGCTGAGCGTAAGAGTCAAAGCTGAATTTTTTGTCTCCGTCTTTGAACCAACACACCCAATGAAACCCATCTGTGCTCGAATCCCCTGTGTTAACAATTCCACATTCTTTTTTTCTTGGCTTTTTTGGCAACACGTCTCTGACAAAAACTCCTCGAAAGTTTTTTATTTTTAGTTTTTTTGCTGCTTCCATCAACTGAATAGTGGATAAAGCCTCGTTTGGTAAAACAATTCCCTCCACATTTATTTTTTTGTTTCTCTTTTTTTTTTATTTTGTTTTTTTTTTAGATCTTTCAGATCCGTGAAAAATTCTTCGAATTTTTTTTAAATCCTTCATTTTTGTTACTCGCCTTTTTTGTCACTTACCTTTTTGTCTCCGCGATTATCCCTCTGCACTCTTCGATCAACCTTTTTGACTTACCTGAAATTTCTTTGTTTTCCTCGATTATCTTTCTGCACTCTGCGATCAACCTTTTTACCTCTGTCTTTGGTTCAGGTTCTTCCTCTGTCTCTGTCGATTTTTTTAATTTGTAGTGACCATAAGCCAACGTGTGTATTCCATCTTCCAAAATGACTCTTTTGTCATCGTTAGCGCTGAGTGCAACTTTGTTGATTTCTTCAGTGAAAATCTCATGCTTGCGAGATCGTAAGACGTTCATTTTTCTGAGCTGTTCTTCTTTAGTCATTAAACATTCTTTATAATCTTGATGAGTGATGTGTTTTTTAACAACGCAATTCTGAATTCCTTTGCATTTTTTCTCTTCTTTTTCATAGGTTTTGTAGGAGTAGAGCTTAGGACGAAGCCCAACAAACTCTTTAATTTGCTTACCACCGGCTTCATCTTTGAACTTACCGATAACCTTTTTATTTTTAAACCCAACGTCAAATCCAAAGTTTTGAATAGCAGGATGATCTTTTGGAAATTCGCTCGTGTCAAACTTGTTTTCTACATCGTTAGCAATGTCTTGATAAAAATCTTCTGTTTCGATTTCGTAAAACAGAGAGTCAGTGTCAGTCATGAGTAATTTCAGCTTATCCCCGTATTTAGGTTTCATGTAGTCGTAGTGATGTTCATACATGAGGGTTTTGCTGATGTCTAGGATGCTCATTCCCAAGTAAACAGGTTTGTCGTAAAAAACAAATGTCTTTTCCATGTGAACCGCGATTAAGTTTTCATCAAAAATGGTGTTTCGTTTATATTTAATTTTTTTAGATAATTTTATAGCTTCTTTTCTCGTGGTAATGAGTCTAACATCAACGCGTTTTAGAATATTCTCCATGGTTTTCCCAAAGACAGAGTTGTTCATGAGTTTGAAAAATTCTTTATCAGATTCGCTTGTAGCTTCTTTTCTCTTATCGGTGTTGAGATCAATGTACTTTTTCATGAAAGGTTCTTCTTCAAAGGTGATACCTCGATGAATTTTAGTAGTGATCAGCCTCATTCGTTCATAGAGTTTTAGGTTTTCATGGTGAATGACATATTTTTCTTTGTTGTTTAAATTGGGAACTAACTTTTCCACTTTTCCAACGAGCATTCTTTCAGGAGCTAAAGGATAATCATTGTGTAAATCGTGAAGACTTTCAGGATAATCTAAATCGACTTCGAGAATGCAAGGCATGGATTTCCAATTTAAAAGTTCATCCTCAGTCATCCATCTAAATCCTCTAACTGGAAGAGGTTTGCTCATAGCATATCCATAAAGATTATTGGCGTCTAAATATTGAAGAAATTTCGAAGGTTCTGAAGGTTTATAATCATCACTCATGTATTTGTTGTTAGCAGTTCCATGTCGATTGGAGATCATGCAGATTCCACCGCGTATTCCTTTTCGAATCATGTTGAGCATATCAATATCGGTTATAAGCTCTATTACAACTTCAGTTATCTTTAGCATAGCATCCCAAGCCAAACCAGGGGAGGTGTAATACCAAGCAGGATCAAGACTGTAATGTTTCATACAAGTGTCTCTAAAAGTTTCAAAGACATCTGCCAGTATCAACACATCCGACACGTTGTACAAATCGTGATAATCTCTGAACGTTTTGCATTGAAACGTACTCCAAACCTTTTGCGCATGCGAGTATTCTTCGTCGCTTATTCCCTCGTGTCTAAGTTTTGAGAAAAACGCTTCTTTTGGCGGTAATTGCGTTTCTTGAAATTTATCGAATCCGTCCACCCAATCGTAAGGATACACGCCTTTTTTACAAAGCAAATTAAATTTTTCACCTTCAAAATGTAATGCAAGGCTTTTAAACTGCTCTGGATTTAAATTTTTAGACAAAGTATCCAAACTGAAGGAAAGGAATTTAAAGCTGTCGATGAACCTCAATTCAATTTTTTTGTTTTTTGGTTTTCCATCTTTTCCAATGTACTCTCCCACTTTGATTTTTTTCGAGAAGCTGATATATTTTTCTTCATTGTTGGGTATACAAGTGATCTTTCCACCTAATTTCTTGATGATCAAATGAGCGTCGTAACCAGACAAATTATGAAAAACGATCGGGATGAATTTTGGAACTTGATATTTTTTATTGCAATCGTCGTGAGCCGCTCCTCGATATTTTCCAGTAAAATGACAGTGATCGCGTACTTTGTCGTCTTTGAGATTTTTATTGCAAATGTGGCAAACTGTTGCGGATTTGAAATTATTTTCGTCCTCTTTTGTCAAAACCATCTTTTTTTTCTCGATTTTTCCAAAAAGTTCTTTTATTGCGCTTTCCAAATCTTGGTTCTCGTTTGACGATACGGAAATGACTGGATCGTGCTCTAAAACGGTTTCATCAAAACATTTGATGTAATAGGAAAAGGAACATGGAATGTGTCTTTGAAACTTTTTTGTGTAAGACTCTTTATTATTATATTCAGTGTTGTCCTCGATAGGTTTGATAAAGCTTTCAAAGTCAGCATATACGATAAATGGAACCCTCATTGACTTTCCGATGCCTTTAAACTGAAGAGTTGCACCCTTTTTAGGAAGTTCAATTCTCATTGGCGCGTTTTTATAACAATCTTCTCGATGTTTTTGAAGCTTTTCTTCTTGATCATAACATTGAAGACACCTTCTGCAAAAATGTTGTTTTCTTTTACCTTTTGATGCTGAGGATCCGGCAAATCGACTGAAACTATTAATGAGACAGTAATGTTCTGTGTCTTCGTTTTTAATATACAGCAAATCAACATTATGCTTTCGATCGAGAAAGTCAGATACTTTCAAAGGGTTGGGTTTTTCATTTTCATACTCAAAAACGTTGATGCTAATGTCTGGATTATTTTTTTCAAACTTGCCAATATTATGGTAATTCACAGGAAACTCCATTCCTTCCCAATTCAGCTCTTTTGACTTTTCAATCAAGTCTTCATCAATTCTTTCGTTGTTTTTATTTTTCAGATTCAACGCTCTGGTAACTGACCATTTAAAGCATTGGTTGTCGTTGTTTTTCATGTTGATGATTGCCTTTTTGTCTTTTAGATCGTCAGTCAGCTCAATGTAGGATCCACCACTGAGAGGTGTGTAATCGATAAAGTTTATATCCATTCTTAAAATCTTAGATATGGTGCTATTAGAACCTAAAGCATTGTATTTGACACTACTTTCCAAGACTTTTTCTTCCATCTCACCCATGAGTTCTCTTACATCTGTAGCTGCTCGAATAATTTCCGAGCTGGATGAAAAGCTTGCTTCCCGAGTCACTTCTTCACCAGTCATGATGCTTACAGATTTCATTTCGCACGTTAAAATAATTCTTACTTTTGTATTCCTTTCTCCTTCCATGGTTTGAATGGCGGACTCTCTTACCAAATTAAAAAAGGATGCAATGTCTTGATATTGAGAAGAAGGCTCGTAAGAATATAACCTAACAGTACTACCCAACGCGTGTTCAGTCAACTTGAATTTTATTTTATAAGGCTTTGGCACGGGCTGTTTATACACTGTTTTTAATACAAGTGATTTGATAGACTGTATCTTTTTATCGATTTGTTCCGCTGATTCGTTTACCTTCTCCTTGACTACTTCAGGAACGTAGGGTTCTATCCAATCTTTAACATCATCAAACTTAGTTTTAACATACGACGCCACACTTTTTGCAGCTGTCTTCAGACTTGAAAAAAATGAAGGTCTCGGTGGAATGACTGGTTTTGGTGTTATGGCAGGTGTTAAATCTGAAACCGGCTCATCAAGGATGTGTTTTTGCAAATGAATTGGTTTCGGAGCAATAGGAGGCTTTACCACAGGTCTTGGTGGAATGATTGCTGGTTTCGGAGCAATAGGAGGCTTTATTGAAACTTTTACAGCTGGTCTAACAAACCTCACCACGGTATCATTAACAGGCAAAGGTCTTGCCTCAGTCGTTCGCCTACGAAAAGAAGCAGGAGCAGAGACAACTCTAGGAGGGTGCAAAGCCATTATAAGTTCCCCCTTTCTCATTTTAGAATACCCTCTTATTTTTTGCCCTTTAGCAATTTCTTTTAATTCTTTCAACGTTTTGTTTTCCATTTTTATTATAGCAAGAAGTTTATTTAACCCAAAATCATTTTTCTAATATTTTTATTTCTTTTCAATTCTCTGAAAAAAGAATTGAAAAAATTTTTTTACATTTCTCACAGACTTTTTCTTTCTAGCTTTTCCGAATTTAAAATTTCAATCTTTATTCCATCTTCCACTTTTCCATTTCGACGTTCTAAATATCTCCATCCATGTCCTGTCTTTTTCATTGCTTTGTAAAGGGATTTGTATTCAGTCACTTCCCCGGTTTCCATATTGGTTGTTTTCACAGACACAGGCTTATTTCGAATTGAAGCAAGTCTCTCGTATTTTGGATCGATCGATTTTTTTTCCGTTTTCTCATTTTTCATTTTTATTTCTTTTTTTGGTCGACCCACTGTCCTGTGTTCTTTTACACCTTTCAAAAGCGAATCTTTACTTATTAGATTATTCTCAATCGCAATCATCATCAAAGGTAACAATTTGTTTGAGGTTAATGTAATTCCATTTTCCATAAGCAAATTTTTCAGATAATTTTTTGTATATCTCATGTTTTATTTTTAAAAAGAAAAAATTTTTTTTAAATCATTTTTGTTAAGAATCTCATGACGGTCTTTCAAACCTAATAAACAACGTTCATGCTGGTTCCGTTGGAAACGAAATTGAGCAATTTGTCTGAAATGATCACTGCAAAAATAACGGTGTTTTCTGGTACTGCTGTTCGAAATTTGAGGTTGACCACCAATTCTGTCGTTTCAGAAACAACTCTTTCTTTTTGCTTGCTAATGTCTACAAAAAACAACGGAAACAAATTTTTATATTCAAGCAGAGACAAACCAGATTGACAAACAAGTTCGTTTGTACCATAATATTTATCGTCAAAAGAGAACGCGTCAGAATGAGCCATGGTAATTTTCTTTTCTCCAAAATTCAAATCGTAATTGTAATTTGGATATTTTATTCCATTGACGGTTACGAAAAAATTGCTGACATCACAATGGTTGAAAATGGATGGATTTACAATTTGACTGGATTGCTTGTTTGTCTGAAGCCCAAACACGATATATCTCGGAACGCTTTTGTCCGTGATTCTTCCTAGAGTCCAAGTAAATTCTGTGAGACCAGCAGGAATGGCTTGTCTTTCGACTTTGTTTGACTTATAGGCTACTGGGACTGAAATTTTACTCGCCATTAATTTCAAGAATTCGGCTTTCTTCGAAACATCCAACTCAATTCTAGGCATAAAAAGTCTGAATTTTTTAATGTCGATCATTCCTGCGGCAACAGTCTCAGCTCTGTAAATGGCGTCGTCGTATTCTTTTTTTGTAAAGGTAATGGTGTGTCTGAATCCATAGACGACTTTGTCGTAAGTTTCGCAAAAACCAAAAATGTGTTTTAGTGGTATCTTGAACGAAAATGCACCAATGGATGTCGTGTCTGCAAACAAGTGGTCTCGCCTTACAACAAATCCTGAATTTCCGGTGGCGTTTGAAGTGTCTTTATACCACATTTGCTTCAAACCATCTGCAAGCTGAAAACCAAAAGGGTATTTCAACAATCCAAGCATGGTTGTTCCTTGACCTGGATACATGACTCTTTCCACTTGTTGTCCTGATAAATCATAGGTGGCATCGCTGAATAAATACATGATGGCGTTGTTTATCAGAGCAATGTTGTCTGTTGCTGTGTATGCAGTTCCATCCGCTTTTTTGAGAACCCCTTCAACGAGGATGTAAGCATCAGACGGAACTGTTTGCACAGATTGACAATCAATTTCAAAAACGATCGATCCTGAAGAATTTAAATCGAGGTTTGTTGGGAGGTACTCGAAAAAATCAACTTTTTCAATTCCAGTGTCATACTCTGGCATTTCATCAACTCTTAATCTATCGGTGTTTATCATTTTTAAAATGAGAAAAAAAAATTTATGTCATTTTTCATTTGTTAAAAAAAATCAAGCAATCAAAAGCCCGCTCCCCATTTTAACGAGATCTTGGATTCTAGCCGCATTCTTTTTCGTCATTTTCTTTTTCACTTGAATGGATGAACCAAACATTTTTTTATGCAACTCTTCCATTGGATTAATATACGGATCAGTCTTTGCCGCTTCGTTTACAATCGTGGTAAGTAATTGGTTTGGATTCACTGTTCCTGTCTTGGCGTAAACTTTTTCAAGCGCTTTTTTTCCTTTGTCGATGGCAACGTCTTTAGCAGTGGATATAGCTGAAGAGGCTAATTCTTTTCCAGCTGATTTGGCGGCTGTGATTGCTTCTCTTCCAATTTCGCTTGCTGCTGCTTTTCTCAATAAATGAAGAGACGATCGTGAAGCGTTTGAAGCTGCCATTCTCCTCAAAAAATTTTTAATCGCGTCCATGATTCCCCCACCTCCAACGACGTTCTTTTTAAAATATCTTCTGTTGTTCACAATGAGCATTTTTGTGTAATTTTTTTCCCAAATTTTTGAAACAATCGTTCCCCACTTTTCACTTCTCGAAGATTTTGGCACGGTTGGTCTCCCTTCTTTCTCCATTGCATGCGTTTCAACGAGTATTTTTTCATAATTTTTCATGTCCTCGTCTGACACCTTTGTTGTATCAGGCTTGGATCTTGTGATCAACTCCCAAAGACCTGTCGTCCCCTCGTACTTTTCTCCATCAATAATAACGTCGTTATTGTCGATAAAAATTTCTTTGTCTCCAATAAACATTTTTCCGCGTTCTTTTGCGTGAATTCCAAACACTCTGTCTGCATAAAATTTTTTGGCTGCATATTTGGATAAATATTCCAAAGCAATATTTCCAACATTCATTTTTCCAAAAGTTTTATCACTTTTTGAACTTTCAAAAGACGGCTCGCTTTCTGGATAAGTCAAAGCCAGTGGAGTGTTTTCAACCTCTCTGTATGCAATGCTTTTTAGTTCGTTTTTTATATTTTCATTGCTCTCAATCAGAGGTTTAAAAAACTTGCTCAAATCAGTCTGATAATTTGCATCTGAAATGTTGGTGTTGAGACTCTCATTATAAAGCTTTTCTCTATTAGCTCTATATTCTCTCAAAATCTCATCTCGCTTTTCAGGATCTTGTATTCTAAAAAAAGACATTTTTAGAATACGGAGAAAAAAACTTAAAACAAAAACTCGATTGCGTTTACGATTTATTAAATCCGCACGCGGATTCATGGAAAAATCTTTAATTTTTCTTAGATTCTTTGAATCCCATGGAAATCTACGATTTCTTGAACAAGTTGTTGAATGCTTTTATCGCGTCTTCTCTTCCTTTTTGGATTAACGACTCTTTAGTCAATTCGTCAATGACGCTTTTTGTCTTGGTTCGGATTTCTTCAGTCATGGCTTTGAATTTTTGAAGCTCGCTGAGAATGAGTTCGTACTCGGAATCAATCACAAATCCATCCATAAGAGATTTTGAAATGTGGTCGCTAATCGTATTCAATTTTGACTCGGAAAGAACTTTCAATTTTTCGTGCTTTTCAGCCTTTAGCATCATTTTTTTGTCCTGATGATTTCCGAAAATGGATAAAGCTCCCAATACAACAGCAATCCCTTCACACGCAATCGAAACTGGAGTGGCAACAACGGTTGATAAAAGTGCAATCCCTGCAACCCCTAAACCAATGCATACCGTTTGCAATCCGTCGTCGGTGAAACGAATTATTTTTGCTGCTCGATGGTATTTTTTGCTCAAAGCCATTCGTTTCACTTTTTCATCCTCTATTTCTTTTTGGATCTCGCTTATTTTTTGAAGTCGATATAAATGTCCTCCATCCGATGGTGCTGTTGGAAGAACTGGATAAATTTTTTCAGTATTTTTTATTATCTCCATCTTTTTAACAAAGACACATTTTTTTAAATTCGAATCGATGTAGTTTATTTTACAAAGCTTTTCACCTTTTTTAACGGTGACTTCCTGGTTGTTATAATTGTGTATGGTCATAACTATGTCATCCACAGACTCGGAAAAAATAGCATCGTTTTTGAAATAATTCAATTGATTGCTTATTTTATTCATCAAAGTGACGACAGCAATTCCTTTGTCTAATTGTAAACCTACGGACAACGATATCTGCTTGTGAGATACAGGAGGAAATTTAATGTCTTGTTGAGCAAAAATCTCGTGCTGTCTGTTGATGTTGAAATAGGTAGGATAATCCAACTTTTTCTTTGTTACAATAATGTTTTTTGTATTTTTTCGTTCCAACTCTTTGATTCTATCCTCTAAATGACTCAGATGGAAATTAAAATTGTGAATCTCTGCTGAGGCGATGTTTTTAAACAACTTGTGTGGGGCATGCATTTTTTAATATGAAAATAAAATGTTTTAAGTCGTTTTATTTTCAGTTTTTTGTGCTTTTTACATTTCCTCATCAGAATCCATTTCTCCCAAATCCAAGTTTTCACACATCATGATGCTATGAGGTAAAGATGCATTTTTTACGATGATGGCTTCGGACAGTTTAACTTGAATAGACACAATCGAAGGACCAATATACACCCCCTCAATTCTAAGTCCTCCAATGGCATAACATCTTTGGTTGATAAAATCATGTCCAGAAGATATGACCAAATTTTTATTACTACGTTCACCTTTGACTCCATTTTTTATATCAAGAGCTGTTTTCTTTCTATGAAATGTAGAAGTAATGAATATTTCGTCTTCATTTTTAGTTATATACATTTTAGCATAAAACACTGGCGCTGCATCAGCATGGTCAGGTTTATATTTTAAAATACTCAATTCGTTAGAGTTAATTTGCTTTTTTCTTCCTCCCTTTTTAAGTTTGGCTGACAATTTATCCACTTCACCTCTAATAAACAAAGTAATCTTTTCCATTGTGCTAATAAACTTTGCTTCTTCTTCAGTTTTACCCTTTTTAGCATCAAAGCAAACAAAGGACATGGAATATCCAGTCAATTTTTGTGTTATCGGATCTTTATTCTCACACACACCATACGAAAATAATGTAGGTGTTCGTAATACAAGAGGACCATCTCCAGTTGGATAAGAATATTTTACTGGCACTTTTTGATAGACTACTGGTTTTGTTGCTGCGTAAATTTCTCCAACTGATAATTTGCTCTCATCAAAATTTTCAATCGTAATAAAACTCATTTCTTTTCTATATACAAGATTTTTATTTAACTCAAAATAAAAATTTTTTCACTTCTTTATTATCCAAACCATTTGACTAAGGATCTAACATCATCATCATTTGAAATATTTTAGTACATATATTACAGAGTCTACGCAAGTTATTCATGTATGTTTCCAATTTCATATTTCTACTATCCCATAGAAATATCTGTTCCACTTCTAAAAATTCATCAACCAATTCACTTTCAAAATAATTCATCTTATTCAGTATCTCATTCCTATTATCTAAATTCACTGCTTCATACATACTACAACGTAATTCATTCAACATCAATTGGTACTTAGACATGAACCTATTCAAGTCATTATCTTTCATGCATTCATACATATCAGCTTCAAGCACATTTATTTTTTTAATTATCTCATTCATTGCCGCATTCATTTCTTTTCTATATACAAGATTTTTATTTAACTCAAAATCAAATTTTTTTTTTTCTTGCCATACAAAACGACGCGTCTATTTTTGCAAACGTATCAATTCTTTATTATTCACCCAAGAGTTGAATGAATCTGGATATCCAAACCATTTGACCAGTGATTTGCTTTTTGTTTGACGAATTATTTTCTCAATTCTGAATATGTCTTGATTGGTCTTTTGCATTTCTTGTTCATAAAATGTACCTTGTATTTCTTCACCGTTAGCATCAGCGATTTTATACGTGGGTGGATTCGTATGCTGAACTTTTGACACGGTAAAAACCTCTTCAGTCCATCTCGGTGTATACCCCTTTTCAAAATGAGACTTCTTTTTTACGATCCTCACTTTGTCTCCCATTGAAAATTTTGGTACTGCTCTTTCTGTTTGCGTCTTTCCATTCAGGTTCATCCAAACCCTATATTTATTCTTTTTATCGCTAGCTTCCACTGGAGTCATTTTGATAGAAGAGTGTTTGACGTGGTTGTAGTTATCAACCATTTCATCTAATACGTCAATGTATTTATGAGTGTTGTTGGCTGAAAAATATTTAAACATTCTCTCTTTCATCGTTCTGTTCCATCGCTCGACAACAGAACTTTTTTCCTCGTTTTCAGTGGAGTATAATTGCACACCTAGAGCTTGTACATGCTTGTTATAAAACTCTTTACCTTTGTCTACCCACATCTTTGTACACCTTCTCTCCTCAAATATTTTGCTTAGAGCGTTAGCTACATCAACTCCAGTTTTACTCTTTAACGGAACGATCCATCCATACTTTGAAAACACGTCGATCACCATGAGCAAATATTTTACACCGTTGTTGAATTTTGAAAACGATTGCATGTCAACCAAATCTGCTGCCCATATTTCATCCATGTCGTTCACAAACACTTTTCTTCTTTTAAAATGATGAATGACTGGTTTATGAAGCTCGTTTGCAAGTTGATCCGTCCATTTCAGGTTCTCCGGTGCTTTTTTTTAGATCCTTCGGATACACCTAATCCGAATTTAGCTTTGGCTTTGATGATGGGAGTGATCAGTTTTCTTTCGTTTATTTCTCTCTGAGTGGGATTTTGTATAGAGTTCATTTCTTCAAGCATCATTTGATCTGCCAAATTTCTGCTTTGAACGTCGTTTAAATATTTATAAGCTAAATCGTGATGGTATGCTGCATTGTCCACTCGGTCTACAGGTTTGCTCCACTCTTGATACATATCAGTGGATGTGAGCCTTTTGTCTAAGTTTGTGCCAGGTCCTGCAAAATTCATTCCTGGAATGTGCATTTCTCCTGGAAATTTTGCCCATGGAAGCTTTATTTTTTTTGAAAAATTGTTGATCGATTCAACCAAGTCTCCTCCTTTTACCGTATGCGAAGATGATCCTTTGAGCGCATGCGCAGAAACAAACTTACATTTGCTCGTTCCGCAAACGTTGCAAGCCCCTTTGACTATATGCTTGTTGTTTTTTGTGATTTCGTTTCTCAAATGATTCGTTTCTGTTTTCCTTTTGCATTTAACACAGTACATTTTATTTTAAAAAAAATATTTTTAAACTAAAAATGGAAGTGTCTGATTTGTCATGGAATATTGGAAAAATCAAAAGAAACAACAACAAGCTTTTACCGAGAAGCATTCGAGGAATCATCGTTGGAAAATCCGGATGTGGAAAAACAACGTTGCTTCTCAATTTATTGCTCAGACCTGGATGGTTGGATTATAACCATTTGCAAGTTTTTGGAAAATCTCTTTTCCAACCCGAGTACAAAATACTTAAAAGTTCGTTCGAAAAAAAATTACCAAAAAAAATAATTCTCGACTTGTTCAAGGTACAAGCCGAAATTGAAAAATTGAAACTAGACCCTGAATGCGTTATCAACGACCTTTCAAAAAATTTTTCCGAAACAGAGGGCATGGAGTGTGAATTTTTTGAAACGGCTGACGATGTACCTAATCCTGAAGATCTTGATTCATCCAAAAACAATTTAATGATCTTTGACGATTTGCAACTAACCAAACAAAACAAGTGTGAAAAATATTACATCCGAGGAAGACACTCTAACGTCGACTGCTTTTACCTCGCTCAAAATTATTTCATGCTCCCAAGACAAACGATCAGAGAAAACACCAATTTTATCTGTCTCTTTCCCCAAGACTTAAAAAACATTAGCCATATTTATCAAGACCACGTTTCGAGCGATATGGGAAAAAAAGAGTTTGAAAAGTTTTGCAGACATTGTTGGTCTGAACCTCACGGATTTGCGGTGATTGATTTGTCGTCAAAAAAGGACAATGGAAAATATCGAAGCGGATTTGACACTTTTTATTTTCCAAAAGAAGCCATTTAAAAATTCAAAGAATTTTCCACAGATCCGAAGGATTTAAAAAAATGTTACATAATAAAAAAAATGTCAGGCATAATCATCGACGTGGATGGAAATTCCAACGTAATCATAACAGAATTTTTAGACAAAATCGTTTTTGAAAAAGGAAAAACTTATGAAATGGCTTTTCTAGGGCTTGAGACGTACAACAGCTTTCCAAACATCACCAGCAAAAACAATTCTTTCCGGTATAGCATGAACAACGGAGTCAATTGGGAAAATGTCGCCATTCCAGACGGGAGCTATGACATTAAAGACATTAACAATTATTTACAAAAGACCGTCTCAAACACAATAAAAAATTATGCATCTCAAAGCGCAAGCTTCGTCACAACAAATAAAATCAGCTACTCTCCAGATAACATAAAAATCGGATCCAATTTAAACACTTTAAAATCAACCATCACACTTGGATTGAATTATATGATGGATTTGAATGTGGATAACAGCATCGCCTCACTTTTAGGATTCACAAAAAGACAATTGGACCCTAATTCCGAATATGAGTCTGACGATGTTGTTAGAATTTCAAGCATCAACACGATCAGAATCCTCAACAACGTCATCGGGTCGGCTTACATCAACGGTTCCCAACTCAATTGCATCTACTCTTTTTATCCAGCTGTTGGTCCTGGGTTTAAAATCATCGAAAGACCCACTCATTTGGTTTACCTCCCTGTCAAAGTCACAGAAATCTCCACAATGATCACTCGCGTTGTTGACCAAAATGGAAATTTGGTTGATTTTCGTGGAGAGGACATTACGATCCGTTATCACATTCGAGAAGTGAAATAAATATTTTTTCCCACATTTAAAAATGAACAAATATGTTAGTGTTAAATTAAATGTGTCTCAGAGCCAGATTGAAAAAATAAAAAAATCAATGATAGCAGGTAAACCTGTGAGCATCCGTATTTCAAAAGATGATTTTAACGGAAACGACGTTTTACTTGTAACACAAAATCAACATCGAAAACTTTTGGACGCTCTCCATCGAGGAGTTGGAGTCACCATTAAAATGAGCAAAACCCAATTGGAACATAACGCAAATGTGAAAGGAGGATTTATTGGAGCTCTTCTACCTTTATTGGGTATGTTGGGTAGTACACTTGCAACAAGAGTAGTTCCAGCTCTTGCCACCGGATTGTTAGCAGGTGTAGGATCTTCTGCAGGTTCTGCTATGGTTGATAAAATTGCAGGAAGAGGTATCGTTTATTTGAAAAAGAATGGAAATGGAATGAAAATGGGAACGCACAGAGGAAACGGATTATTTTTAACACCCTGGCCTAAAGGAGGATCATTCAAAGACGGAGTTTACGTTAAAAGCGGAAGAGGATATGAATCTATCGGCGCTGGTTTGCTTCTCGGACCAAACTCTCCATTCTCAAGCATCCCTTTTTTAAATTTAATTTTGTAAAATATACAGTGAAAAAAAATTTTTGAAAATGACTTAAATAAATTTTTTTCTTGTTATAAAAATGAGTATTACAGAACAAGAAGAATTTGAGGAACTCCTTTACAGTGAACTACAGGAAATAATTAAACCCACTTTTGATCCAGAATTACACAGAATTGCTATACAATTCCACGATGATAATCACAAAAAAAGAATTGATGAAAATTATCTTAATAAAATTAAAAAATTAAATACCTTACCCATTCATCTCAATACTAAACTCTTACTAAAACATGGATTTGAAGTACAACGACAAAAACAACATGCACAAAGAATTAGAGAAACGCGAAGAGAAAAATATAAACACCTTTTTCCATACTTGAAGAACAACCAAAACAAAGAATAAATTAACTAAGACATTCACAACCTTTTTTCATAATGTCATCTCATTATGAAAATGCGCAAAAAATGGAAATGAACCAGAAATGCGCAAAAATGGAAATGAGCCAGAACCAGATAACACCATCTTAGATTCCTTAAGTATAGGAAATGTATCAATGAGCCAGAACCCGCTTTTTATAGTAGTTACGTCTCGTTTACTCGGACATTGGTCACTGACTTTAGCCTAATATGTATATCACAAAAGGTTAATAACTTTTTTATAACTTAATCAGACCATACCTTATCTAAAACTCTTAAGGCTTTAGAAAAGAGCAAACTTAATATTGGCAAAGTTATTCTTAAAGAAAGTCACCAACTCTAAACAAATTACTAAAAGCCTCGTGAAAATGTGAATAAACCAGTAAAGCTTATTGGTGATTCCATTTTTTCCCACACTGTAATTTTTTATGTGCCGCAACTGTTAATAAATGTAAAATGCTTGCATGAGGTGGAGTTTTATTTTCATGTATATGATTAGGTTTTAGAGCATTTAAGAATTTTACTAAAAAGTTATATATTCTTACCATTAATTTGTAATATTTTCATTTTCAACATTTCCTTTTCAAAATAAAATGTCTGCAAGTTTTACACGCCTTACTGCGACAAAAAACACCAAGTTCGAGATAATTGTCATATTTTTAAAAGCGTGTGTTAAATTCTTATTAATGGTGTTTCTAGAATGTGATTTGTCTCATATATCAATGAATTGCGATTTTTAGATCGAAGCTCTGAGCGAAAATAAATGTTCTTTTGACAATGAATAGTTTCTTTATCGTGAATAAGAAAAAAAGATGAAGGCTAGCCCCAGTTTCTCCTTTAATATCCTTTTAAATCACATTCTGATTAAACTTTTTAGTTAACTTTTAGTTTTTTTTCTATTAAAAATCAGTAGAACTATTGTTTTACTTAAATTAAGAAAAAAATGAAGAAAAAATATAGAAATAAGGAAAACAATTTCATCCATGAATTTCCAAACTTCAAACTTCAAAAGATTTAGGTGGCTTTTATGCAAAGTGCTACTTTCTATGTTAATTTAAATTACCTAGGTAACACAATAGAAGTTGGTTGATCGTGTGATATTATCAAGATGCACATTCATAGCAAATATTTTATTGATACCCGATTTCAAAATTAAAGTTTCTTTATTAGGTTATTTAACTGTAATTTGGTAGTTCATATTTTATTATCATATTTTGTCTCACAAATAACGAAAACTGTTCTTGCATATAGAATTAGTCTTTTTTAGCTAATGGTTTTACTTCAACAACTCAATAATTACCAAAAAGAATAACGAAATAGTGGCATAAATGTAACTTGAATTAAAAAACCATTTTATATTGTTTAGTCGATAACTATCATTATTTATTACTATTTGTAACTATTATAATTTATCTTTATTCAATATTTATTCGTCCTCGAACTTATATACTAAGTGAACGACTTAAAACTTAATTGAACGACTTAAAACTTAAATGAACGACTTAAAACTTAAATGAACGACTTAAAACTTAAATGAACGACTTAAAACTTAAATGAACGACTTAAAACTTAAATGAACGACTTAAAACTTAAATGAACGACTTAAAACTTAAATAGACGACTTAAAACTTAATTTACAAAATTTCTCGATAGACGAATTTCGAACGAGACTTTTAATGAAACACTTTTGGCTTAAAAATGTTAATTGGTAAAATACAATATTGGAAATTCAAATTGTGGTTTAAGATTAGCGGAGAAATTATGTTAACAAATTGTATGTAGTCTTACTATTAACTGGCATTTTTTGAACTCTTTTATGATGTTTACTTTTGAGGTCGACATACGTTATTCTGTCCTTTATTTTACAATTTTATGCAAACTCATTATTTAAGGCCGAAAATTATCTTTGAAGTTAGCTACAGCCAATATTTCATTGATTTACTAAACTGTGTAAATCTATGAGAACAATTTGATTGAAATAATTTCAGATTCAAGCATTGAAATTGACTCGATTTATACGGCTCAGGTTTATTATAGGTAAATTATTATATATAAGTAAATTATTATCGTCATTTAAAAAAAGAGAAAAGGCGAAACATAGCAATGAGATTCCATTGAAGTTCTTTTGACAGTAATACAGCTTCCTAAAATTGTTCAATTTTGTTTTCAATGATAGATTTCAAAAATACTAAAGGTCCTCGAATCCACCACTATTTTGAATCTATCGGAATAAATTCCTATTCTATTCCGAAAGCTGTTGCATTCATATTTTCTTAAACCAAAAACTTCCTTAGGAAAAATATTAACTTAATAAAAACAATACTGTTAATTTATGATTTCTAATTTTCAGCTTGAATATCATTTTAAATGATAAATAAAATTTAAAAAAAACACTACTAACTTTTCTAACAGTTTACTTTTTGCAACAAAATGATAAAAACCTCTAGACGATCTGCGGAGACTGAAATTTAACATACCTTACTTTCATTCCCAGAACATAAAGACAAAGAGCTTATAATTGAATGCTTCTTTGAGGCACATGTTCTCGATAACGAAAATTTGAAAAGAGTGATTGACAACCGACATAATTGCAACATAGAGAGTAATGACGAAAAAGATTCTGTTCAAGTTCCAAACCAAAGACATATAGGTGATAAACATATTGAGGCAGAAAACATAATAAATAGCACACAAAATCATAAGGATAAAAATCCAAAAAACAAGAAATATTTCTCAGCCATATATTTGGCCGGCGATAAAACATTATGGATTATATTAAATCTTGCAGTAATTAGCTTTGTTGCATTTTTAATCCTTTCTAAGAAATTCAAAGATGCGAAGACCTTGTATGACCAAAAGAAATTGGACGACGCTGAAAAAATGTTTAGATACGTAGGAAATGTACAAATATTTTTATTCGGTGAGAAACATGTGGATACATTAGATATTAAATACTGGATAGCAAGATGCTTATATGAAAAAAAGCAATACGATAACGCCGAAAATATGTTTAAATATGTTGAAAATATGCGAAAAGAAGTATTAGGAGTGAAGCATGCGGATACAATAAAAACTAAATACTGGATAGCAAGATGCTTATATGAAAAAAAACAATACGATAACGCTGAAAATATGTTTAAAGATGTTGAAATTATGGAAAAAGAAGTATTAGGAGTGAAACATGCGGATACAATAAAAACTAAATACTGGATAGCAATGTGCTTATATGAAAAAAAACAATACGATAATGCTGAAAATATGTTTAAAGATGTTGAAATTATGGAAAAAGAAGTATTAGGAGTGAAACATGCGGATACAATATATACTAAATACTGGATAGCAAGATGCTTATATGAAAAAAAACAATACGATAATGCTGAAAATATGTTTAAAGATGTTGAAAATATGCAAAAAGAAGTATTAGGAGTGAAACATGCGAATACAATAATGACTAAATACTGGATAGCAACATGCTTATATGAAAAAAAACAATACGATAACGCTGAAAATATGTTTAAAGATGTTGAAATTATGGAAAAAGAAGTATTAGGAGTGAAACATGCGGAAACAATAAAAACTAAATACTGGATAGCAATGTGCTTATATGAAAAAAAACAATACGATAATGCTGAAAATATGTTTAAAGATGTTGAAAATATGCGAAAAAGAAGTATTAGGAGTGAAACATGCGGATACAATAATGACTAAATACTGGATAGCAACATGCTTATATGAAAAAAAACAATACGATAATGCTGAAAATATGTTTAAAGATGTTGAAATTATGGAAAAAGAAGTATTAGGAGTGAAACATGCGGATACAATAAATACTAAATACTGGATAGCAATGTGCTTATATAAAAAAAAACAATACGATAATGCTGAAAATATGTTTAAAGATGTTGAAAATATGCAAAAAGAAGTATTAGGAGTGAAACATGCGGAAACAATAAAAACTAAATACTGGATAGCAATGTGCTTATATGAAAAAAAAACAATACGATAATGCTGAAAATATGTTTAAAGATGTTGAAAATATGCGAAAAGAAGTATTAGGAGTGAAACATGCGGATACAATAATGACTAAATACTGGATAGCAACATGCTTATATGAAAAAAAACAATACGATAATGCTGAAAATATGTTTAAAGATGTTGAAATTATGGAAAAAGAAGTATTAGGAGTGAAACATGCGGATACAATAAATACTAAATACTGGATAGCAATGTGCTTATATAAAAAAAAACAATACGATAATGCTGAAAATATGTTTAAAGATGTTGAAAATATGCAAAAAGAAGTATTAGGAGTGAAACATGCGGATACAATAAATACTATGAGTTGGGTCTTAAGCTGCATTAATGATAAAAAATCATTTTCATAGCAGAATATATTATTAGTGATGTTGAGAACTTGTAAATAAACAATTTCGAAGAGAACGATGTAGGTATGCGTATTGTTAATGATTGAATTTTGTATATGTAATAAAAAACAACTGAATAATGTTAATATTTGTTAAGTGGTGTTGAAAAATTTCGGGAAGACTCTTTAAAAGGAGAGACATGAGGTTTCCCTAAATGCGAATCGTTTGATTGTGTGTTGATTATATAGAAAACTGCACTTCAAATACTCTGAAGAATTGTGTTGGTATAAAGAATGTAATGCAAGAAGAAGTTTTAGAGGCAAACCATTTTGATTTACATGCCATTATGTATTTTCAATCTTTCTAAAAAATAATTGGAAATTTATTTTTGAAATATAAAGTTGTAGAAATTATTTTTGTTTTGTTTTTGATTTGAAGATTCTTTTACATTAGCTAAATTCTTCTTTAATATCAGAATGTTATTTTGAATCTAAATATGCTGAGTTGACAACTAAGTTATCATAGCAGGTGAAAAAGGCTTTGCTCGATAAGTTGGTGGCTTCTTTTTGTAAATAAAATATTTTTAGCTTATCTAAAATAGTTAAGTAGGCAGAAGAAAATCAACCGAACTGTGGCTCTTGCATCAAGGCTGAAATGCTCTTCTTTTTTGTTTTGTGTTTTCTGTATTGCTATTCACGAAAGTTTAAACGATAGCAGAATTTTTATGAAGCATGTTTGGTTTTTGTTTAATAAAGAAAAACTGTAAAATGATATCGACGATTTTTTTTATTTATTAAAGAAAAAGTAATTAGTTTTAAAATGAATATGAACATGTTATAAAAATTTTAATATTTAGTTAGAAAAAAGCTATTACAAAAAATCTTATAGGAAAAATAAGAAGCACAAAAGTTTAAATGAATTGCAATATTCGAACAAAAAATGAAAAAAAAAAGCGAAATTAATATTTGAAGTGTCCTCCTTTGTTTTTATAGCAAAGATAAACTCGTTTATGCATTGATTCAACTAATTTCATGCACATCACGCGAGGTACCTTCAGCCAATACTCATTCAAAAGTTGCTTTAAATGCTGGGTTGATTGAATTTCATGGTACGTCAGTTGATTATCGATCCAAGACCAAATATTTTCGATTAGGTTGAGATCTGGTGACCTAGGGCACCAGGGCATCACATTGAACTTTTTTTTCAAAAAATATTCTTTGATGGAGTGTGCTGTATGAGCTGAAGCCCCGTCTTGTTGAAAGATGAATTGCTTGCTTCTGCCATACACGTGTCTGATTGATGGATTTAAACACGTTTCCAATGTGTTCTTGTAGGTGTATTGATTAATTCGGCCTTCATACAGCTCACAGAAGCCTATACCTTTGTGAGAAAAATATCCCCAGATGCTAACCGAACCTCCACCGCCTTGTCGACGATGTTGCAAAAACCTGTCTGAATATTTCTCAGTTGCAAATCTTTTGACATAGATTCTTCCCTTGCGGTTTACAACTTGAAAGTTTGCTTCATCACTCCAAATAACTTTTTCCCACTGTTCTACAGACCAGTCTAGCCTTTCTTTGGACCACACTCGTCGTTTACGTTTATCCGTGATTGAAAGAATAGGTTTTTTAGCTGCTATGTACGTTCCAATACCTTTGTCCGACAATGTTCGTCTCACGAGCTCTCTGCTAATTTTTGGATTATTTTTTGACTCATTGAAGATTTGTGCTAGCTTTTTGTAGCTGAGTCTGGGGTTTTCTCTGCTCATTCTGAATATACCATTTTTGTCACGGTTGCTGATTTTGGATGGTCTCCCAGTAAGCGGCATGTCGGAGGCGTTCTTGGTAAGTTCCCAGGTTTTGATAGTTTTTCTAACGCAATATTCAGAAATGTTAAGTATTTTGCCTTTTTGAACGTTTGTGTAATTTTTTGTCCGCCCCATATCAATAACTTGCCATTTGATGTCACTAGAAACTGATTTTCGATCCTAAATAAATTCGTTTAAACTTTTGTGAAACCTCTTAATTTGTATCACCTACCTTTTAATGAAATTTCTGAGTAAACGGTAATGAGTCAAAACCTACTTTTTTTTATTCTATTAACAAATAACCTATTTACCAAATTGGAAAAATAATTATTTTGATATCTATTTCCGTTAGATTTTTATTCAAGAAAAACCGAAGATTAAATTTGAAAATTCTGCAATCGTTTAAACTTTCGTGAATAGCTGTATTTTATTTTGTTTTGTGTGTGTTTTTTTTTTTTTTTTTTTGTGATGTATAGTGTTATTGGGTGCTGAATGTTTTTCTACAATATCGAAAGCAGTTGCAATAACAACAGCAATAATGTTTAATGTACTTCAGAAAACAATGATTTATAGGCAACACAAGTTGATATTTTGGGATATGGTTTCCTTGATTAGATTTGTGAGAATGAAATCATTTTTGTTACAAGTTTTATATGAAAAATAAAAGAAAACCTGACGTCATAAGAAGAGGAAACAAAAAGTCAGGATAAACGAGAAAAACCAGATATTTCACTTTGTAAAATAGAGTTATCCTTAGTGGGTTAAAGAAGAAGTTATAACAAGAAGCCCAATTTTATCGAAACGTGGAAAATGTTTTTTTTAAACTGAGAGTTGCAAATCATTTTTAATTTATTCTTTTTTTTTTACTTTTAATTAATTAACCGGCCTTTTTACTAAATTCTGTCAGCAGAATTTAGTAATAAGGCCGGTTGCCTCAGTATTAGTTACAGAACAGTTCGAAGGTGTGTTAATAAAAAGGTATTGACTGTTATGTTGTTGCCAGAAACGCGCTTTTAAGGGTCACAGATAGGATTAAAAGACATAACTGGTGAAAGAAAAGAGAAGATGTAAAATAGGGGCTTTGACTCAGCAGTCAGCCCTCAAAAGTAGCACACCGAAGTAGTCCTCTAAGTTAGCCCTCTAAGGTAGTTCTTTGAGGTTGGCCCAGTGGTTACGGGGTAAGACCTCTGGCTTGGCGAACCTTCTACTCTATTCTTAGGTCAAAGCTCTGTGTCCTACAGCGTCTGTTCAGCGGACTTTATACTTTTCCATTTAGAGATTATACTTATATTAGGATACTGACCAGCCAACGTGAATACCTATCTATCCTTAAGCTCCAGATTCTTTGAGTTTGTGAATAGCCTAGCCGGATTTGATGAGACTGATTTACCTCCTGAAGAGACTTTCTACTCCAGCTTTACCAGGAAATGGATAAGCGCTGAAGACTATGTCCAGGCACATAATATATAGAGCACCCTGAGATATTAAAAGTTTAGTGGCTACCATGATGTCTATCTGAAGACCGACGTAGAGTTACTGGTAGATATATTCGAAAAATTCAGGAAGACATCTACTTCAGCTCCCGGGGATGTCATAGGACGCTCTGCTGAAAAAGACTAGGGTCGAGCTAGAGCTCCTCATAGATTTTGACATACAACTGTTTTTCGAGAAGGGTCTTCGTGGCGGTATCTCAACGGTGTTGAAATGGTTTACCAAGGCGAACAATTCAGGGTGTCCCAACTACGCTCCCTCTACGCCAAAAAGCTTCATATCTTACCTAGATGCTAACAACCTTAGTAGCTGGGCTACAATGCAACCCTTACCTGGAGGATGTCCTAGGAACAGCTGATGATGCCCGCGAAGGCTATACCCTCCAGGTACACATTGAGTACCCAAATCACTTCCACGAGATCTATAATGATTATCCTCTTCCCCCGAAGCCCTGACGGTATCCAAAGAGTGGCTCAGCCAAAATACCAGAAAAATCCAATCGAGAAGTTTCAGTGTGGTTGTAAGGGATGTGTGAACCTTGTAACCAACCTTCGTAACAAGGAGAGGTATATTGTACACTATCGCAACCTGAAATTGTAATGATATACATCGGAGAGGCTAGTGGTGAAAGCGAAAGAAATAATTACTACAGCGATTGCAATATTGAAGAGTGAGACAGATAACTGCATTGCTTACCAAGTCAGGTTGATAAATATTTAAGAAAGCATCTTTATCTATCTTTAGGGGGTCGCCAGAGTTACCACGTAAGCTCTGCTCACCTCCTTTTCCGAAGTCTTGCAGCCCCGTCACTGACTTCTTGTTGGAGTCTCATCTGGCTCATAATATGCTATCAATGGATTAGAGACTATCAGTATATTATAGCCCATAAGAGTACTTGCCCGTGATAATGCCATCAAGAAACTTGCAGCTGCCGCAAAAGTTTCTGTGAAGATTGCAAATGAATGATTAAGGAAGCAGGCGTAATGGCAGATCTACTTGCCAGTCCCTCACTATATTTATCTAGGCCTTCGGTTGGTGAGAACAAACCTAGTGCGATCCACCAAGCAGACTTACTACACCTGCCACATAATAGGGTGGGTCGAAGCAATAAATATGCTCTGGTGGTTGTCAATGAGGGAAGCCGTTACAAAGAGGCGGAGCCACTTACAAGTAAGACCGTGGTAGAAGTCGCAGATGCTCTCGTTCGCATTTACAAACAAGGTCCACTGACTTGGCCGCATCTGCTTTAGGAAGATCCCAGCCGCAATTTTCTGGGGTCTGAGTCCGACGAATTCATGATTGAGACGGCCATTGCACTCGTCCTTAAATTTCCGAACAACTATTTTGCTTCGCTCGTCAAAGCTGGGGTGGTCGTTAGGATATTCACTAAAGTCATATAGATCAGAGTAATCAAACATATCTTTGTAGAGGTCCTCTGTCTCTACCTCAAACATCAAGCTGCCTGTATCTGTGTACAGAGCCTTCGAGCCATATCTAGTCTTTTCTGATTGTACCATAAATCGTATATCAGGTTCTTAGATAATTCGATCATATCACCACTATTGCTATTACAGGGTGTTGAAGCCTCTTTTATTGATTTATTCTTTCATTTGCTTTCCTGCTCCTGATTATGTTTACGCACCAGGTCACACTTCTTGCTAGTATTAGGAATTTCCTGGCTAACACCAAGCTCAGTTAGGTGTCTGCGAAACAGATTCAGCGAGTTGGTGCAGGTGTGCAGGTTTGTTGCTGTAAGATTATAGTCTCACAAACGCTCATAAGATTGTATAGAGCCTTCTGAAGTATGGGATACTCATGATAATTCTCCACCAAATGCCTCCAACATAGGTAGCTCTCAGCTATCCGATTAACTTAATCAGGTTTATTCGTGTTGGCTCTCCTTACTAAAGAGTAGAAGATGTTTCTTAGACAGAGAGATTCTCTATCAATATCTAGCAAAGGAAGTAGTGCCTAATGAAACACTGAACCTATATTTCTCAGAGCAAGGGCTAGACGCTCGCATGGGTTTGTCACCCTTGTATCAATTGGACAGCCCGGCAACCAATTTGATCTCACTACCGCAATCCAGGTATTCAAAAATGTTCTGGGTACCAGTGCTGATATAAACCTAATATCACCACTCCCTACAACTGTGTTCACCTATGTCGTGCAGGCGAGATAACACTGATCCGTGACTATTCACTTGTCTCATAATCCCTTGGCATTTGCAGACTAGCAGTTTCCACGATCAACATAGATGATTGACTGACTTGATGGGGTAATAAAAAAAAAAACTCAAAAGTACGGGTAAGTCTTTGGCGTAACTCTGGCTGGTCCGTTTTCATTTTATCTATTTTTTTTTTATGTTTCGTGCCATAAAGTAGTACCATCCTGATACCCCCGGTGACTTAGGCTGAGGGAACGTATCCGTAATCTCGCATTCTCACATCATCGTCAACCTAATACTAATCTGAGAAATCGGATTTTTTAGGAAGACTAAGAATGTCTTCGTCGCGTTCCTCATTTTTGGTTTTCATCATCTTGCAGTAGAGACGATTCGCCATTACATAGTTGTTAAATTGAGATTTAGAAGCATCCTTGACTTAGAGGCGAGCGTTGATTTTATCCAGGTTCACGGCGCGCTTCTTTGCGTAATCTTGCAGCATCTTAGTGAAAGCCTCCATGGCTTTGTTATGCCGTTCTATCTCATTCTTGGTCTCTTTTCCAGAGTATTTCTGTGCTGCGACTTGACTCCCATTAAAAGCAGCCGCACTCGCGGTGGCGCTAAATAGAGCCATCCAAATAGCAGTCGCCATTATGCATGTTTCGCGTCGACTTTTCAATTGAAGGGAGCGAGGTTGGCAGGGATCCACCTCTTGTCCACCATCATCTGTCGAGCCTATTCGCCAAACATCAGATAGCCAATCAACTTTCTAGCGTCTCGCATATCAAATCTTAGCTCAGTCCTCTACACAAGTTTGGTTTTTTCCAAGCCATAAGAGATGGCCAAGGCTCCAAACCAACCACTGCGCTGTGAAACGCAATGTCAGCGACTGCTTTTTTAAAGTCAGGTGCGGGGGTAGACAATATTGGTGACCAGCGATATCTAGTATTGGAATAACATGGCTTTTAATATTCCTGCCAAGCGGCACTGGTTAGACGCATTAGGGATAGGGGCATCTTCTTTATCTCGTAAGACCATGGCTTTTATAGTGCTCGTCACTCCGACCATTTCGTCAAGAACCATCTCAATGATCCTTGACGAAATCCAATCACATCTCGAATTGAGATGTGATTGAATTTCGTCAAGGATCATTGAGATGAAATCCAATCACATCTCAATTTGAGACGATAAGTCGTTACACTAATATTCACCTATAGTGATAGGGGTGTCCTGCTGCTATAATTTTGTTTGTTATCCGGGCTTATCCAGATGGCAACGTCAGCATACATAGGACTAGTCAAGAGATTTTTCCCCGTTGGTGAATATGCAGCCCTCAAAAAAGATCTCGAAATAACCTGGTACTACTTTTTGCTCTGAGTGTTCTTTCGTCAGAAGTATACCACTGTTTTGGTGTAGGTATAGCTCCGTTGACCTTGATGTTGAGCACCGTTTAGCATAATGATTTAACTCGTCCAGCATGGTCTGTTCAACGTGACCAACATTTTGCTGAAAAAATGAACTCAGAGGATCCTGATTTGCATATTGAAGTTTTATATCCGATAAATATATGATGGAAGAACTGACAGTTACCGTGAAACAGAAAGACGAGAGAGCCGTTATAGCTGGCAAAGCTTCGACGGCTGCACCAAAAGAAAAACACCGTCTTCTTCTAAAAACTTTGGAAAAATAGAAGCCGACGATCGACGACGTTGTTGCTGCAAAAAAGATGGATGAAGAGGATAAAGGTAATCTGAAGAGACGAGAGAGACCAGAATCAGAAACAAAAAAGAGATAGGGCGCTGTCGGCGAGAGGGTCGAGGAGGGAGGGGTGAAGAAGCTGCGCTTCATTAACGGTTTTACCGCGGACTCCATAGCGGTTTAACCGCGGACTGAATAGCGACAGAAAAAAGCTGATATACGAGTCGAATCTCGTTCCCCGGTAGTGGTGCAAGCCTAAGCCTCGCAGTAACAAGAACCAGCGACGAGCGTGCTTGAGCAAGCGCCTTGTGCTAGCAACCGGCGCATATGACAACCCCAAAAAGGCAATGTCTTTGAGAGAATCGGCTACCACTAAGCATTCCTCATATCGAGGTATCTCTTGATATCTTCGAGAGTTTGGGGTTTCCCATCTATCTCACTTTCGGACGTTTTTTACAAATTCGTATCGACCTTGTAAAGATAAGCCCAATATTTTTCTTCGAGAGCTTTAAACTCCTCGATAGTAAATTTTTCATTATTGATGGCGGCACATACCTTCCTGGAAGGAGGCTGCTGCCGCTCAAGATTGAGTATATAGAATGTGATAACTCATCGAAGAGGATTTGTACCACTTTTCGATGACGCTGAGCAGGCTCGAAAGGATACCGCATGTTGCACCGACATATAAAAGCGCTATCCCAGAAAGACAATTTCAGACGCTGTGAAACTAGTAGCGATGACACCTGTCAGCAGATTAGTCTTAACAGAGATAACAATTTAGTCCGCTAGCCTTTTGGCTGTGTTTTTTTCTGCTTTTCGGTAGTAATCGGTAATCTTCAGAGAGCTTCTCTATTCTAAATATCCAGTGAAGGACCATCTGGAATCTCAAGTCAGCCCTATCCGTAACTGATGTTGTTGTCAGTGTCGACTTTGAGATCACGGAGGCCGCAGGTGTTTCTATGGAAGGTACGCTCATAACGGTAGGCAATGCTGGGTAGTGCCTTAAATCAGACATTTGTGTTACTCTTATGTGATGGGCGATGTTCTTCTCCAATATAATCAGTGGTAAACAACATTATATTATCAGACCCATGAGAAACCACAATATACATACCGTTTATACTTCTACAACCAATTCGACCAGCGTCACTTCCACTCTAGCGTCGCCATTAATTACTTCGTAGTGCTCCCGGATACGACTATCCTAACTTATAACACAACCTCCTGGGCTTAGGATGTTTCTAATCATGTATGACGCTACTAATTCAAGTGCTTCGAGTTTCGATGGTAGATCTAGCTCCAGATATTGTAAGCCTTGATAACGCGTTACCCTTTAAGTTATAAGATCCTGAAAATAAGCCTTGGCGGAAAATGCGGCCTGACGCTCGCATTGACTAGATACGCTTTAAATCCGTTGAAGTTGAAAAGACCCCAGTTGGCGTCTGAAAACCTCTATTAGTGTTCAAAACAGGCGACCTCTAGGACCACGCTCGACGATAGACAAAAATATTTTTACTGACTCACCGAACCGCTCATGATTAAAGCGTTGAGTTCTGCCTGGTGTTCGTCTGATGACTTACCTGTGGATAGCTCAATGTCTGCCTTTTTAACATCGGTTTCGGTCCTTTTATCCCGAGTGTTTTCTTCACCCCATTGATGCCTATCTTCAGACCGAAAGCAGACGGCACTGCTTAGAATAGCTAATTGTTGTATTCTCGCATTGAGCCGGTTTTTAATCCGAGGTCGCTCGGGATAAGATATACATCAACGGCAATATTGAAAGTACTGTTGGCGTTTGATAATATGTTCTAATAGCGTGTGATGTCGGCACCAAAGTCTTTGGGGCGTTCTCTATAGACTTCATGCCCATTTACGAACTTCACCTGAGCATCTAAAGCACTGGCTGTCGAGCCTACTATGGTTCCACGAGTCGCTAACTGAGCTGACAGGACACATATTCTATAACCTCTTATACATTCTGAGATAGCTCTGAAACCAGTTTTAGAAAAACCATTTGTTAATTCGGAGGTGTCTCCGGCAGCCATGCTAATGATGAAATAGTCTTCAGTTTTTCTATCCTGGACGAAGCGCCTTTTTCGAAGCCCAATACCCATGATTTTAGATCCATCCCGGCTGGAACTCCAAATTCCACAATGCCACAATATGATTTTGGATTGAAAATTGTTTTATTTACAAAAAAATATAAAATTAAAGAAAGTGAACATTTACTTGAATGTCAGTACGAAAATACAAAAAGAAAATATGAAATAGCAAAAAACCTTTTTAACAATTAAGTCTTTTGTTTACTCTAAATGCATCAGTCCAAATCGACAGTTGCCAAACGAGAATATATTAACAAGTTTAAATGTTTTATTTTTTTGCTTATTTTTTTAAATTATTATTCAAATATGCTATATTTTATTGACAATATCTCAAAAGCCAATCAGTATTTTAAGTTAAAATTTTTGTAATTTTTCCTTGTTTTATATGGACTGAAAATGAGACAAAAATGAAAAATTTCTGATATTTAAAAGTGACATGATCTGGATGATTTCATATAGAATGATCCTACATGACAATTTGTCAGAAAAGTTTTCATATACAGATATTTCTTCAAACGTGTTTTGAATTCGATGAAAAGTCAAAGAATTTGTAAAAAAAAAGGAAGAAACAATTTTCTTTTAAGGAAAGATTTTTTGGACTAATAAATACTACTTGCCGCTCAGGATACTTATTATTTTAACAGAAACCCTTTTAGATTTTTCTTAACCGTATTCTTCTATGTTTTCCTTCTTTAGGATTTATTCATTTATTTAACGCAAGTTACATTAAATAGATTTTCTATAAGTTATAAATTTTAATAGTTTAAAACACGTAGCTCAATTTAAAATAGCATTTTGCACCATTTTAAAAAGAAGATCGGTGCTGAATACACACAAATATAAAAAGACCATCATTTTATTCCTATTATTTTAAAAACAATAGTATATAAAAAAATGTATGCCTTGACACAATTACTGAAAAAATGAATTTCATTTCAAAAAACAAAAGTAAGAAAGAAAAGAGAGTTTACAACCCCCTTTCCGATCTTATTCCCTTTCTAAGCCCATTGCTACATAAGCCCTAAATCACAAAATAATACCTTATTTACGTTTCGTTTTTGAAAAGTATCTTTAAAGACTCATTAACAATTTTCGTTATAAAGTTTATGTTTAAAAAAGCTGAAGATTGAATAACTTTAGAAATAAAGTCTGAGTCTAGTATAAATGAAATCAAGATTTTATAATAAAAAAACTATAATATATATAAATAATATAATATAAACTATAACATTTATAATAAAAACCAGTGCTGCAGAATAGCAAACTTTCACATATTGATTAAGTATCAGAAGTTTGATTTAGTTTACTAAAAATGTTATTCGTCCTTTTAAATATTCAATAAAAAATAAGTGAAAAGTAAATGATCAGTAAAACATGTAAAAGATTAAAGAAGCTTAAAAAGTGGCATAGAGCAATATGGGAAATTTAATAATAGTGTGAGGAGGCAAGATAAGAAAATTGTAAACATTATCTTTAAGTTTTACCCCACTCAAACATACAATATTCAAATGAAGAAAAGCGAGTCAACCAAAACACCTGGTGGACACACGGAGAATTATTGAACTTGTCATATAAATAAATGATAAAGAAAAAGGAATAAAGTTAAAAAGAACAACTAAGAAAAGACGTATACATGGAGACAAATTCAACCTTGTATGTAAATAATTCATGAATAGGTAAACAACCAAAAACTAAAAAAAGCTCGAAAAACAACGCTGAGGACGAGGAGGACGAAGAGGAAAGAGAGGGATTAAAAGAAGATTTTGAAAGAAAAGAGAGAAGAGTTTTAAGAGATTTTAAGAGATTTTCCTTAAGGGAGAATCTGGTGAGAAAGTAATTTTGAAGATCTTAAAGGGAATTTTATGTGAAAAGAGTTTTAAGAGATTTTGAAAAAGGATTTTATGAGAAAAAGATTTTTAAAGATTTTAAAGAAATTTTAATGAAAAGAATTTATGGAGAATTTAAAGAGAAACTTAAGAGGAGGATTGGTAAGGAAACATTTGAGTAACTTTCAATATGCTTTATAATGATTATTAATGTATTGTTATATGTATGATTTAATGATAAGAGAATATATATTGATAAGAAATAATTGAGGATATTCATTAAGAAAAATATGTAAGATAAGAAAAACCAGGCGTAAGTAATTTTATTTTTGTTTGAATTTTGAGAGGCAATATTATTATTATCAATATTTTTATTATTGCTTTATGCGTTAAAAATTGTTATTAAAATGTCTTATGCTCCTATTACGCTTCTACCATATCTGAGTTGCACACTGACAGTCCTGCACCAAATTCTATCACATTCTATATTTGCGCTACCATTACACTCGCATCAAAGTTGCCATAACACTAATCTACGTCACGCTACTATTAAACTTACATAGAACCAACCGCCACAGTCATCATAATCTGCGTTTAGCTACTTGCATCACTTAAATGATTAGATAAAGTAAAAATAAATTTAAAAAAGTCCCCGACCTTAAAGAAGAGTACAGAAGAGCATAAATGTTTTAAGAAAAAAAATCTGATAACATCAAGCTTTCTGGTTTTAGTTCTTGGCATTGAAATTAGTAAAATAAATCATTCATTACTTATATTTCAATGTCACTGGCATTATTAATAATTAAACTAGCAAAACAAGTAAAAATTGTAAAACAAATAACGTTTTGCCAAAAAATGAATTCTCATGAACTCACAATAAACTAAGAGTTGATTCTTGAACAATTTTGTGCTGCTAATAACGCAGTTATAGTTGATTTAAATACAATATTCTTACATTTAAGTAATCCTAACAAATCAAGCAACAAGGCTGAGTATGTTCAATTCATTCATATCAAACCTTCCAGTAGATCAAATGAGGGAAACTCGTCTCAATCGTTGGCTTCACTGCAATATAGTGTCAAAAGCCTTTACCGTAACAAACAGAACAACTATATCCTAGGTTATAAAAATTTTCCCAAGCCATTGGTGCTTATGACAAAAGAACTTTAAAAAGTTTGCTAGCAAGCTCTGTGTGTGGCAACAACTTACCCAAATGATTTCATGGAGTATATCATATGATTAAACAATATTACCAATTTGAATATTGCTACTTATAAATTCCAACGTTAAGATATTGAGTGAGAGGTTTAAAGAAGTCCAAAAATATTAGCGTATAGTTAGTTTTTGAGTTGAGGTAGTTTAATATCCCAACCGTCCTTAACGTGACTTTTTTTAAACCTTAGCGTGAAATTTTTAACAAATTTCTATTCATTTGTTATTCAACGTTATTCAAACATGGACATGTTTGAATAACGTTGATCGTTTCTTTTAAAACGAAAGTCTGAAACAAAGTTTAAAACTTCGTTGTGTAAACAACTTTAAAAATAAAGAAGAGCTGACATGGAATGAAAGTTTGTTTGTAGCGATGGCGAACTCTTTTCCTAAGAAGATAGCTGTTGTTATTGCTACTTTAAAAGTCAAGAAGCAGTTCATATAATCAAGTTTCTTTAACAAACTTGTTAAATCATCATTCATTGGCTGTCAGTCTTGCTGAGGCTGAGTTGAATTAAAAGTTCTTTCTGTTCTACTTTCCAATTACGAAGTAGTTACTTCGGTGGGGCAGCTTTAAGTGATCTAAAACAAGTTCAAGTCACTGGCTTTTATAGTCCACCTAATGAGCACTTACAAGTTTTCTGTCTACGTTATATCTGAAAAAGCATACTGAAGCTCTTGAGTGGAAATCCAGATAAGCGAGACATTATATTTTACTTAAGCATATGTTTATAAAGAACTTCAATAACTGCCAACATCTTCTGCTTAGCCCTGAAACTTGAACTATGCTTTAAAGTGGAAAATTTGGAGTTCCCTACCAGCTTTATGCTTGGTAACATTTTTAGTTTGTTTTTTAATAACACTTTCAAAGGTACTGCTCGCGAATATATTGGAAAACGTACAGTTTTGATGCAAATATTATATAGCCAGTAATGACAGACTGTAGCCAAAAATCGGCGGTATATAATGCGCTTTATGACCGAATCATGATTATTCAAGGACTACCAGGTTGTTGTAAGTCATTTATAGGAGTCCAAAGACTGCTAAAGTCACATTCCTGTAGCAATTATAGAAAATTATTAGTTATAAGTTACAAGTACCACGCTTTAGATGAATTTCTAGTTTCTGTGTTCTAACATTTCTCGAAAGAAAATGTAATTCAGCTTAAAGGAGTTTGCAAAGGTTGTGTGACGAAATATCAAATATATGAATACAAAAAAGAACAAAAAAAATTATTATTTGAAGAAGTCGATGAACTAAAAACTGAAATCAGAATTTTATAATTAGAGATTGAAATCTAGGTCAAGTAACTAAACGAGCTGATGGCGAAAAGCAAAGTAAGTCTGTAGGATTGTTTTCATGTTGAATCTTCAGTTATTACGTGCTCATAGAATGAAGCAAAAATGGGTATAGAAAAAGAGCTAGTGGCAGTTAGGAAACGTTTTAAGGAAAGTTTTTTTCAAATATATCAAAGCTTTATTGCAAATTACATATTTCAAGAACGCGATAGATATTCAAGAAGTTTTTCAATTTTGAAAAAAAAACGACTTAGAAAAGAATTAGAAAGAGAACGAGTTTCTGTAGTCAAAGAATCAACTAATAACAATGCAGATATTCTAAACGTAAACTACTCACACCTTTCTTTAAGGGTTGAAAATATAGGGACGCTTTCTATATATAGATTCGATGCAATCAATAAAAGCTGTGTTTTTTTTGTTCAGAAGATATATTGTGGGACTTATCGCTGGAAGAATAAACCATCTTGGTCTTGTTAAATATACTCAAAGTTGCAATCATTTGAAAAAATTGTAGTAACATCTTACTAAACAATACAAGTTATCTGGAGTAGGTGATTTAATCAAAATTGATTTGGAAATTTTATGTGGAAATTTTATGTGGAAATTTTATGTGGAAATTTTATGTGGAAATTTTATGTGGAAATTTTATGTGTAAAGTTTAAGACATCATACAACCATACATCATAAATACATCATACCACGTCATACATACATCATACATACATCATACATACATCATACCACGTGGAATGAAACTTATTGGTAATAAGATCATTCTACAACAAGACAATGATCTCAAACACTCTTCCCGAGTGGCCAAAATTTTCTTACGGGATATGTGTGAGGTGATAGTTCTCGAAGTAATGAACTGGTCTCCTCAAAGTCCAGATTTGAACATTGTTGAACATGTTTGGGATTATTCGGACAAAAAAAGGTCGTTTTGAGTATATAGAAACATCTAATCGAGATGTTTAATATGAAGAGTCAATTGTATTGAAATCTTTTATAATTTTTAATAGCTCATTTTCATCTTTCCTCAAAAGATATCAACTGACAACTTTTTATGTATGATTAAGTAAATCTCATTAACGACTTCTGCGGTTGTTAATAAGACCTTAGGTTATTGATGATTGTAATAGTTAGTTCGTTTTTAAAGTACTTAATCTTAATAAAAAGTAAAACGTTGGTCGAGGAAGGGATAGAAATATTGGCTTTGCTGCAATTTTGCTCATGCCAAGTATTTAGAAACAACTTCCGTAACTTTATTACTATCAAAATTTTATCAAAACAGTATGCTGTTTAATCTGCCTCAGTAAGTCATTTATGACACTTATTACTATATTTTAAAATGATGCCAAACCGTTTAACTAATTCTTAACCGGCACCTGTTGTTTGAGTGGGCCCTGGCATTTTTAAGAACTTTCTGACCGTTTTTCGGACATTTATGCTGGTATATTGTTTTAGAGGCGTTTAAATTGACTGACCTGTGTAATTGTTCTTCAGAACATTTTTTTTGCTGAATTTTTTTTGTTCAGACACAACGCAGCCGCATTTATAATTACTATTTCCGTTTCTGTATAAAACGGAGGCAAATTTTCGCAAGTACTTTCACTTTTAAATATTCGTTTTAGAGTATGGTTACTCAAAGCCTAAAGTGGAATTTCAGCTGATATTTTTCTGACTGCAGTTCCAAAATAATAATTTTGGCTTGTTTTCTTATTACAGTTTCCAGCCCTGATCTTTTGCTTGCAAGCGAAAAGGGTTTTTACTAATGTGTTAAAAGATTGGCATCCATCATCAAAGCATGTGCCTGATCAGATGACTGGCTAGTTCTCTTTTTGAAAACATAGCTCCCAAACTAAACCCGCTGAATTTTTTTTTACCATTTTCCTTTAGCTTAAGGGGCATATTTTTAACAAAAATTTTGGGTGCAATATAGAACTTCTTCCAGTGTGTATGATCCACCAATCAGATTATGTCAGTTTCAGAGATAAACAAACTGACGTAAGCAAATCTTAAAACAATATGAATGTTGTTGACTATGGACTAACATCAGCGTGTTTGTTCACATGCGTGAAAAGTTACTTTGTTGCCAGAGCTTTTTAGTTGTGACTTCGAAAGTTATTACATATTTTTATTTGATAAATCATTCTGTAGTAGTGATAGATTTTGATTGACATTGGCATATTCTTTAGAACAATTCTTACGCAGCAAAAACAAGAAGGAGCGAATCGCTGGGTTCGTATTTTTTGTTTTAATATCTTTATAATCTTCTCAATCACACTTTTAAAGATCAGTAAAATGAGTTTTTAAAGGACTGTTGGTTGGATAAAAGTAGAATCCTAAAGCATTTTCTTTCTTTTTCCTTTGTTTTAACTAATTAAAACAAAGGTTTTTGTTCATAACTTACAAATATCATTTTTGCATGTATGAACCTAGTTCTGTTTTAATGTGTGATAATAATTTACATGTTTTTTTTTTTATAAGCATATGAAATTTTTTAAACAGGCTCGGGTATGCTTAAGCAAAAAGTTAAAAGAGGCTCAAAAATATGCTTAAGCTTAAGCATATTTCTAATAAAATATGCTTATTTCAATACTTTTTTAAAGTGTGCGCGTTACTAAAGGTTAATGGGTATAAGAAAAGTAAAAAATTGACTTAAGCTCTGTATTTGCCTTGGTTTTAATGTAGCTGAATTAATGTTATAGTATAATAATAAAAAATAAAACATACATACTATATACAAATGTTATCAATTAAATCAAAGATAGAACTTAGAAATAAAATAAACATTTTAAATATGATGTTAAATAAACTACACATTAAAAGTGAGAGAGAAAGAAAAAAAAGAGAGAAATAAAACACTTCAGAGTGACTCTTAAACTTTATGTTTTTATGTTTAAGTATTGAGGTTTAGGTTTTGCAACACAATGACTTCATTACTTCATAAAGTCGTTGCATTGCAAAATATAAACTTCGATTTTTGTTGTTTTTGTTGGTTTAAATTTAGAAATATATATATTTAAAGTTTTTAATTAAATAAAATTTAAATTTTTAAAATAGTTTATCGAGGCTCAGGAATATGCTTACATATGCTTATTTTTTTTCCAAATCTGAGCCTCTATATGCTTATAAGCGTTATGCTTATAAAAAAAAAAAACATGTAATTGTTTTAGATTATTTCAATATATTTCTTGCACTCGGCCCGCATTTTTTAAACAAACATGATTTGAACAATACACTGTAAACAGAAAAGTCATAAGGGTTTTAAAAAAGAAAACTTACAAAAACCTGTTTTTCATTTTGCCCAAATGGTGGAACCGTTCAAGGTTTTTCTAAAAAACCCTCTTTTATAAAACCTTTTAATCAAAACCCTTATAGAAAAAATTGAATTATGTAAAATACTTTTTTATATAAATTTATGTATAAAAGAAATGGTAATTATATACAAAACATTTCTTTACTTATTTATATAAACTTATATATGTTATTATTTGTTTCTAAGTCTATGTTGGAATCAATAAATTACTATATATCTCTGGATCTATATAATAATGTTGAATAAATTAAGAGATGCCTAAAATTATTATTACATTTAAAATACATTATAGAGTATTTCATAATTCAAATTAAAAACAAAGTGATACTGTGCAAATGTTTAAGTTCTTTGATACAATTTTAAAAATGTTTTTGCATGCAATATGAACAAGGTAATTGTGTTAACATCATAGTATTCAAGTAAACTCATTTTGCAATAATGTTTTAAAACTAATACCATTAAAGTAATACACAGCATTTGACCAAATGCATTAAGGTAATATGCAACATTTGACCAAATGCAATTAAATTGCAAAAGATAGCTTATAATAAAGAGTGTTTTCAAACACCAAAATCAGAAGAAGTATGTTTGTTTGTTCATATGTATGCATGCATGCATGCATGCATGTATGTATGTATGTATGTATGTATGTATGTATGTATGTATGTATGTATTACTTTTATTAATGAATGTTTTAAGTTTCGTTATTCAATGAATATGATAATACAAATGCATATTTAAGAGCAAACACAACATGGATGTACTTAAAGACATAAGAATGCTGCTAAATTAAAGTCAAATTTAAACCAAGTAAAACTATTTTTAGAAAATGACAATCAGTTTGAACATGAACCTTTTTTGGTAAGGGAAACAAAAAATCTTCATGGTCCCCAAATAATGACGGTAACAGCAATGCAACCAACATCACCTTCCAATCTAAACATAAAAATAAATTTCTTTCATTTTAAATATATGCAAAATAATAAATTGAGAAAAAGTAGTATATATAAAAATAGCAGTTTTTGTTGCACATGTCTTAAAGATCCATCAAAAAGTGTTCTTAAGTGAGTCAATATTTACTTTAGTTGTTAAACTTATGTAACTTAGTTGTTAAACTTGTGTTGATTACTGTTTTCTTATTGCAAAATTATTATTGTTTTTTTTTTACATATTCATACTTAGTGCAATTTAATGAAAAAAGCTTTACACATATAAAACTTGTATTGTTATTTACTGCCTTCTAATAATTATTCTAAACACTTGGGTGACCATGTTTGTATGTTCATTTTATCTTTGATCAGATCAAAGCTTAGTGTTGTCTTTTTCATTTCTTTTTTAAAGTATCTTGATATTTTTCCATGCTTCCCTGATACATACCTTGTACCACATCAACCAACTAATCAAAAAACAGTTATTAGATACAATTGTATAAATAAACATATTAGCTTAAACACATCAGCTGGACAATTCATTATTAATGATATATAATCAAAACTAGCGATTAAGAACTTAGACATTTTTTACATCTAATTAACATCATATCACATTGATTTTACATGATTGAAGCAAGTAATATATACATTAGACCAGTTCAAAAAGAATTTTTTTTAAAAGTTAAGTGGCTGGGTTTGTTTTTTTAAAAAACTTGACACAGAATGTGCTTTCAAAATTAAGCTCCCTAAAACCCTGATGCACACCAACCTAATCTGGATGTAATTTTTCATGCTGATTTCAAATGTGCTTAGGTTTTTTTCCAGCATGTCTGGATCTTGAGATGTGGGTGTGTCATTTTAGCTATGAAATATTTTTTGCTTAATTTGTATTGATGTTTTCTTTTTTTACAGATTTATTTAATGGACTCAAATACCTTCTATAGTGCCTAGCAAGTGCAAAAAATTCATCTGATACATTTTGTTAAGTTTATGGGCAATTTTCGTCATCAGTGCAGCAAAGGAAATTCACACCAGAAATTTCAAAAAACTACAAGTGGTATTTTGGTTGCTTATTAAGATTAAACATTCACCCCACTTGTGATTTGTAATCAATATTGCAGTTTATTACAAACTTGAATCATAATATGTAAGTATTAAATACAGTATTAAAGTATCAATAAACAGTATTGTGCTACTGTAACAATATTAATAGTCTTTTCAAAAATCACAAGTGCATTCATCCTGTGATTGACATCTGTTTAATGATTCATCTTAGAAAAGCTTGAAGGTCTTAATGTTCCATAATGGCAACCAGAGGCCAATAAAGCAAAAAAACCAATAAAGCAAAACTGTGCATAATTTAACTTACCTAGTTCTGGTTCTATTTTCTCACTAAAAGAGTGTAATAAAGAAGCTAAGTATACAATAAAAATATTAAAACATAAATTTACGTTCAAGGTAAAGTTCAGCAAAATACCAATATCCTTTTTAAAGGGTTGTGATCAGAAAACTTTTTCAGAAATCCTATTTTTATACACCTAAAGTTTTTCTAGCGGTAAAAAACCTTTTCCTGTTGTTGATAGCCTTTTACAAAACCTTTTTTATTTACTGTGCATGCACTTACTCCTTTGTGGCAGAGTTGCTAGATGATACTTTGTAAGTACATTCACAGAGTTTTGATAAATGTAATAAAGAGTTTATTTTTATACGCCATGTCCAAAGGTGCTTGTAGTGAATAATGTGTTTTCAAAAAATATATATATATTTGTTAATTTTGTCACCTTATAGACAAAAGTGCTTAGGATTTTAGCTCAGTTTTTTCGTTAATTGTTCTACCATTTATGTGATCTGGAAGCAGGATACATTAGTAATTAATTTTTTGATTGTCTCTTTTGTGAAAAGTTTTTATCAAAATCAATAATGTTGACACTAATTTGAGAGTATAATCATTGTATTATTGACTTGATGCATTTGCTGCTCAAGAAATTTCGGATCCTTAATACAGTAAAGTGCAAAAGTTAATAAACAGCTAAATTTTTCAAGTTTTTTTGTCATAACTTTGTGACTTTTTACTGAAAATGAATGAAACTTTCAACAATTGTTCCTATAATATGATTAAATAGTATTATTTACTCAAAAAAGTGATAACTTGTAATGGAAAACGTGCAAAAGTTTATACACAAATGAAAAAATTCAAAAAAGAGATATTATCTCTAGTACCTCCCCATTTTTTAATCACACCACATTAGTATTTTGTTGGATAGCCTCTAGATTTTAACATTGCTTAACAACAACAACAACAATAAAGTCAACTAAGTTGATAAGAACATCTATGGGGATATTTGCTCAACAATCCAAAAGCACCTGGTATAAATGATCTTTATTGGTCATTTTTTCGCCTTTCAATTGACAATAGAAATAATCCCAAAGATGTTCCATTGGATTTAAATATGTGTTTTGAGAAGCCCAAATTGAAGTAGGAATTTTTTTCAAAGTGAAAAAATTTTTGATAGAACTTGCACGGTGCTTTAGATTGTTGCCTTGCTGGAAAATCAAACCACAAGGTATTTTGTCCATTCCATGTGGCAGCATAGCACTCTTGACTATATCTAAATATACATTCTGATCCATTATGTCTTCAATGTGATGAAGTGGACAAGTAGAATCCCGAATGAAAGATCCCCAAATCATTCCATTGCTCATGAGGTAAAGCAGGGTTAATTAAAAAGTTAAATAAAAAAAACCATGCTTAATTGTTGGCATTTGGTACTTAGGAGCAAATCTTTCATCATTTGGACGTCTCATGTAAATGATACTATTGCTACCAAACATACAAAATTTTGATTCATCACTGAATAAGATTTTTGACCATTCTTTTGAAATCCAATCCGAACGATCTTTTGCAAATTTCATTTGGAATGAGCAATTATTTTATAATATTTATGGTTTCATGGCAGGACAAGTACCAAACAAATTAAGCAGGCGCAGAAGTACTTTGTAATATCTATGCTGCACTTAACACCATAATTATTGCTCAAAATGTTATTTAATTCAACAGCACTTCTGCGAGAATCTTGTTTTGATTTTCTAACCAAAGTTCTATCTTGATGTTCTGTAGTTATCTTTGACCTGCCTGGATGATGCTTGTTTTCAACTGTTTTGTGGTCTCTATATCTCTTTACTAGTATGCTAATTGCTGATTTAGCCTCATCATAAAGCTCAAAAATTTGCTTTCAAGGAATCCTTCCCAACAGCAAGTATTATTGAAATTTTCTTTTCTCTTGACGATTCCTTTGGCTTTCCCATTTTTTTAAAATATAAGTTAAATATTATCTCCAGTAAATTTAATTTTAATATAAATACATTTTTCTTGGTGAAATTTTGATTTTCTATATGGGGCATGGAACTGTTTACAAACTTTTGCATGGCTATGTTTTCAATGAAATTTGAATTTCTTCCTTTCGTAACAAATTTTCATTTTTTTTGAGTAAATTATACTATGTTATCACTTTAAAAGAATAATTGTTAAAAATTTCATTCATTTTCAGTGAAAAGTCAAAAAGTTATGACAAAAAAACTTGAAAAATTTAGCTGTTTATAAATTTTTGCACACTACCATATGTTAATTTCAAATCCTGATAAATGCACTATTTGATTAAAGACAAGATGTAAACTTTTGCAACATGATTCTCCTCTTTATATTATTTTCTTACTTTCCTCATTATAAGTGCTTCACAATTGATTCTAACACACTTCACCTTTATAATTGCTTGGCATGCATCTCTTGTTTTAGTCAACATTTTTATGCATAGGACGTTTTTGTGGTTCAGTAGATTTAAGAGAATGACTGGAGTATATTAAACTTTTTGGAAGTTTCTGAAAACTTTTTTACAACTTTGTTGGCCGACCCAACCAAATCCTATTCAAAGAATCAATATTGTGTAAATAGATAAAAAAAATTGAAAATTAAGTTTTCCTGCATTATAGTCCTTCCAAATATACATTAAAATATATAATTTGTATATATAAGTATCAAACATGATACAGGATATATATGAAACTTAAAGAGGGAGGAGAAGAGGGCTGGCGAAAATTTGCCATTGCCTCAGCAAATGATAATGGCCCACTAATTTGAGTGATGAAAAAGAAGTTTGACTTCAAGCCTTTATTTTCACCAAACATTTGTTGATTATTGCATAAGTTTTTGTAAATAGATAAGTTTGAAAAACTTTTTGTTAAATAGGAAAGAAAAATTTTATAAGCTATTTGTTAAAGGTATGTAAAGACCAAAAGTAACCAAGATTAAGAGTAAGAAAAAATTTTTCAAAATAGCAAAAGGAAAGCTAATCCACACTCCTTTTTCAACCCTGTCTGGGGTTCATAAATCCAAAATAGTAATTTGCCCCGGTCCTCACTCAGCCTTTTGAAAGGCCTGGTTATATTTTTTATGGTTCATAAGTTAACTATTTTTATATCTGCTGATGTGCTACAAACAGTAATCACCTAAAATGTTCAATTATTAACTATATTATGTCTTGATGTCATGATTGTGTCATATAATCATTCATATGTTATTTTTCTATTAACTTTTTTTGGCATTACATTCAAAATTTATAATGTAAGTTTGTTTGTTTTTCAATTAGCTGTTCCAGTTAAAACAATAAGATTTGTTGAACAATAAGGTAAGGACATTACTTTATTATATGCTAATATATTATAGAAAATGATATGGTTATATTATATAGAAAATAAGAAACCTTTTTAAAACTTTTTTATAAAGCATACATTAAAATTCATATAAATTTCTAAATGGTTTTTAAAATGTTATTAAAAATGAAAAAGATAAATTGATATTAAAAAAATGAATGAAAACAAAACACAGCAACTCTTGCCTTGTTTTAGGCGCATTCATCATGGATCCAACAATAAAATGCATTTTGGTTGACAACATTTCTCCAGAGTGGAAAAGATTTGCAACCGAAGCTGCTTTTGATAAAGCTGTTATTGATTATATCAACCTTGATAATCACAGTGATCAACTTAAAATGGATGAACTGCTTAAAAAACTTGTTTTACGAAATCCTTCTGACTTCATGTCCATAGTCGAAAAATCTCTTGTGCAGATGGGTAAAGCAGATATTTGGAATGAGATGCAAATGTTTTGTAAGTGCAGCTCTAACTTTTTTATGCACTACACGTTTTTAAAGCAGTTTTGAAGTTTTTAATAAAATAGTTTCATAACTATTATTTCATTACACAATCCTAAAAACTGTATAATGAAGTGACAGTTAGGAAATCATAATAGTAGAATATTACTGCACATTATTCCTACTGCAAGTAAAAATTACTGCACATTATTCTTACCACAACACCCAAACAAGTTTGCATTAATTTTGATTTAATCCATTGTGAGGATGGAGATTTGTGAGTGCGGAAATGGTGTGAGCATTGAGATTATGTGAGCATGGAGATATTTAGTCTTTGGGGAATATATTTGTTTTGTTTGATTATATTAAAGTGTTTAGGTGTATATGATAGGGTTGTTGAGTTGTCCTCAATGTTGGGTAGACCTATGGGGTTAGTGAATGGTTTTTGTGATGGTAAACACCAACAATTCTAAGGCGTTAGACCTACGTAAAACTCAGCAACAAAATCTTAATACAATTAACAACGATAAATTAATTCCTCAACCAAAATATAAATGAAATGATTATGATACTTACTATTGGGCTTTCTCGTCAATTTTAAAAAATATTCTGAAATATTTAACTCAAGTATATTCTTTTAATATATACAAATAGAGATAATACTATGTAATCAAAAGTAACTCAAAGATATTCTCTTCCCACCATTGGGCTCATTGCCAAAGTGTCTTTCAATTTTAGAACATTTCTTATTTTAAAATCTGTTGTTTTTCTTTGAAAATATTTTATTTTTTTACCTCTTCTTGTAAAATCCTCTTTCTCCTTTTTCCAAAACTCTCTTTTTTAAAAATCTCTTAAAATTTCTCCATTAATCCATAAAATCTTCCCGAAATAAGATTCTCTGGATTTTTTTTCCAATTAAACTTTCTGCACGACTTCTCAGTTTTTGTATTCTTTTTTTCTATGTGTTTGCCGATGCTTCTTAAATCAGGTGTTGTTCCAACATATTCAAAGCATTTTTTCTTCAAATTCCTTTAGTTTTTTTGTTTTACGTCAAACTGTGCGGTGGTAATAAGGTCAAAATAACACCAAACTTCTTTTGCAAAATAAGGTAATAAAATATTATTTTGTAATCTGAAACAATAGGTTGTTGAGGTCGAGCAGAGGTAAGGGTTAAGACTTAAAAGTGCTTTGAAAATAAATGGAGTGAAAATTTACTTTCTTAATTTTTCAAAAACCCTTTTCTAATTTAAAAAATAACAATCCTCTTTTCTTCTGGAAAACGAATGCTTTTTTAATGTTAACTGTCATTAAAAATTAAGACTTGACTTTTGCCCTGAAACTATTACGCTATTTAAGAACTAGTTATTCAAAAGTATCTAATTAAAGCATATTTTTTTATTCTTATAGGAAAGAGAATAATGTTCTAATGAAAGAGAATAATTTCTTTCAGTCCTGTAAGAAATTATATATTTCTTGAAAAAATGATATATTTCTTGAAAAAATCTATTTCTTGTTTAGATGCAAGTTACCAGCTGAAAGCATTTTACTTAAACACTTTTCGAGCTACACTTCGAAATGGACAGAATCAAAGAATTGACCTCAACTATCTCATCAGTAAACTAAAGTTAGCTTCTATGGAAAAGGAAGACTTAGAGATGGATAAAGATGACTTTAACGAATGGGAGTTCTTTCGTCATAAACAAAACAGTTACAAACCAATAAAGTATGAGGAGGTATTTGATGAAAGCTCACAGTTGATTTTGATTTCAGGGCCTAAAGGTATTGGAAAAACAAACTTTCTGCAAAGTTGTCTTTATCACTGGGCAAACAGATTACATTGGGAAAACTTGAACTTTATTTTTTACTTTGAATTTAGTAAGATCAACAAACTTCAACATGTTTCAAACATCAAGCAACTCATAGAGATGTTTTACAAAAATATTTTGAAGGGATATGAAATTTCTTCGTTTGAAAGGACAATGTTTATTATAGATGGATTAGATGAATTTCTTTACTTAGAACAATTAGTTAATCATGAATTCTCAAACAACGTCCCTATATTAACAGCGCTCAGGGATATTTTTAGTCTAAAAAACTGTAAATGTGTACTTAGTGGAAATGTCAAAGCCGTATTGAGATACTACAATACAGTTAAAGATAAGGAAAATGTAGCAAACATGCAGATATTGGGTTTTAACACCAGCGGAACAATCAGTTTTTTAGAAGATATTTTGTTTAATAAAACTCTGAAAACTGATCTAGAAAATCTTTCTGCATCTTCTCGTAATGTGGCGGCTTTGCTCTCCGTACCACTTTATTTGAAAGCAGTTTGTTCAACATTGTTAAATTTGAGCATTCAATCTATAAAAACTGTGACCGAACTACAGACACTAATATTTTTATACTTAATGCAACAAAATTGCGAAAGTAATGTACCATTATGGCGCTTTATGCAAATAAATCATCAGCATATTTTAAAAGTCTGCGAAGTGGCTTTTTGTCTATTAGACAGAGGGAAAGTGAACATTTCGCAAAACGAACTTGGCTCGGTTCTAGATGAGAACGGTCTTGAACCGTTTGGTTTTTTAAAGAAATCTGTCGTGACTCAGCAATATCAGTTTGTTCATTTCTTTTTAATAAAGCTTTGCGCATCTATTCATCTGTTGTTCAACGTTAGTATTCATGAAACTGTAACTAACGGAAGATTGCACAACTGCTTACCCTTTATTAGCGGTTTTGTTCACGTTAACGAGAGAAGCATTTTGAGTTTAATTTGCCAATTAAAGGAGCCTTTACATAAACAGTTTGATTGGCTCAGATGTGACAGTGGTAAGAGAATTCATAACTTGTTAACTGTATTCTTATTTTTTTGTCTTTTGAGCATCAGCTTGTCCACTTTACGTCCGCTACTTCTAAAATAAAATAGCAACAATTATGATCTTAAAAGTCAGACACTTTTATGGCTAAAAGTGTCAAGTTTTAGTAGGTTTTCGAATTTTTCTCGGACAATGGTCATGGGCTTTACCCAATTCTGAATATCACAAAAAATAATAACTTTTTTTATACCGAAGTTTGTGACAAAAAGTTTTAAAACTTTTGATGAATTGAAATCACAAACATTTTATTGGCAAAATATTTCTAAAACAAATGTTGCCTACTCTAAATAAACAAAAGGCCCATCAACATGTTAATAGGTCAGTGAAGTTTATGGGTTGTTCTATTATTTTTTACGCTATAAAATTTTACGTGCCACACACCCATTGGCAGAAGAAAAGAATTACTCTGGCAAGCTCCAGAAAAACCCTTTGGTGGGAGCAATTTTGACATTTTCCTGATCTCAAAACTATAAAAACTGAAATCATCTATCGCCGTCCGCAGAAGAAAAGTGTGTTTAAAATTTTGCTTATTCTTAAAAAATTGAAAATGACAGCATTCAATATTTATTGGCATTTTTACAGTATTATAAATATTCTTTATTCTAGATTGGCATAAAAAACACAAAAGGTAACTGTTTAACAAAAAATTGCAAAAGATTATATAACAAATCAAGTTTTTAAACACTATTTTTTTCTAAAACAAAAGATATTCAATAGTTGCTATAAAATAATCTGCAAAATCAGAAGAAACTACAACGGAAAATTGCATCTTTGATAGTTTCATCAATGATCCTTAAGTTATGGTTGAGTTCTACAGCTTTTACTCAACAAGTTATCCAAGAGTGAAAAAAGCAGTTTTTCTCATTGAAGTATTAGAAAATGTGCACTATTTTCTAGTATTCATACTTTTCTCTTTCTTACAAGCTTTTGCTGTTGTAGTCAACCAAACAGGTTTCTAGCCACTTCCCATATTCAGGATGATCAATTGGCCTTTTGTATCTACTCCAGTGTAATTTGAAGTTGTGGTGCATAGCCTCTACTGCCTGTTCACTCTATTTTCCTAGTGGTTCCCTTTGTTTTTCAATGAACTCTTTCACGTGGAAAAATACTGCATGAACCTTTGGAGTGATTCTTCCTCTTGTCAGAGACAAGTATGCAGTGTGAAATTTATCAATTCTTTTTACATAGTCAGGTTCCAATTTGTTTCCAAAGCATGCAGAAACCACAGAATCAAATTTTTGCAGTGTGTCAATTGTATCAAAGATGTCAAATGCGCTATCTTGTTCTGCCATTCTCTGAAGAAGATCCACATTCTTCAGCATTTTCTTGCATTCATTGCCATCAAACTGCCCACCATGAAAAGGCTGTGGTTTGATATGTAGATCATTTAGCCAAGCTGAGACTTTTGGCCAAGACTCCCTTAGAATGTTGTAAAGATGGTTTACAACACCCAGAAGTAGGTGAAGTTCCATTGGTGGAATGACGTCCAAGACAAGTGTGCTGTCTGGTACATTTAGAAGTGGCAGGTTGACAACATTTTTGAATAGCTTAGCTTTCTTCAAATCCTGACCATTTGCATTGAAATCCTCAAAGCATCGTCTCAAAGAGCCAAATGTTTGAGGGGTGCCACATTGGGCTAAATTCTTGTGAGAGGCATCACACCATGTGCAAGGGTGAGAGCTGGCATGTGACTGAAGGCCGCAAACAATGTTGGCTAACTTCAAATCTGTTGAGAGAAGGAGGTCAACTTTCTCGATTACAAGAAGATTGAGGATCTTTTGAATATTACTGTAATTTTCATGCACATCCTCAGCAATTGCAACTAGCAGCTGCTTCTTGACTCCACTGTCCCTGGCAGTTGGTGTGGCTAAAGTTTTCTTGTTTGGTGGTGACCCTGCCTCCATGCTCTGCTCTGCCTCTTGAATGCCCAAACTTACTTTCAAGAAACCACCACCACCATCAAGGGCAAGCTTTACAATGTGTGATGAATAGATTTGTCTTCTCAACAGAACATCATTGAGGAGATCTGCAAGATCTTTGCAATGCACAACAATTTGTTGGCGTTTCTGCAACTTATCATTACTGACCTGAATTTTTGTTTGGATAAAATGATCTTTGAGTTGTTTTCCTGCATCACAAAATTTTTCATGAAAGTTAGGCTCCAAAATCTGACCCTTGGACACGTGATGGATGGTTGATGCAAACTTCTTCATGTTCGTGTTTGACAGGCCTGTGTTAACTTGCACTTGCACAAGATCCTGAGTGCTCAAGATAGGACCATCACCAAAGAGTCTTTTTGTTTTTTAATGAACCTGAAAGTTATCATTACATCACATTATTGTCTTGATTGTATTACATTCATAATAATGCCATTAAATTTTTTTAACTCTAGCAAAAAGCAACTGTCTCACTCAGTTGACTTATGTTTCACTAATTGAAAGATACTTAAATCACCTTTAGTTAGTGGTAGGGGGCGACCACCACCTGCATGAGACAGTCTGATTGTCCCATGTGGAGAGGATTTTTTGGCTGCAACAATAGTGGATGCAATTTGCTCAGAGACTTTAGAATCCGTGATGGCTAGTTGTCTCATATTTTCTCGAAATGTAAATGTGTTACAGTTGTGTGAGATGCCTCTTCCAATAATGGAGAGGCAGTCTGAGCATCTTCTTTGAGTTTGGCCTGTTTCCAATTTTTCTTGATCTTCAAGTGGGTGCTTTTGAAAAACTTTCATTCGACCAATCTGGCAGATTAGGCAGTCACAGTTGTTGCCTCTTGTTGAAGGTCGAACTTTGACAGATGTGAAGTCAAAAAGAGGTGGTAAATTGACTTCTGCTCCATTCTTCTTCTTTCCTATGGTTATTCGGCAAGTATCGCATATTCCAAGAGGCACTCTGTTGTCAGCAAAATCAAGACTTGATGAAAGTATGCTCAACACATCATCCATCATAGATTTTGTGAGAACTCTGAAAACAATACATAAAGCTCATCAGATAATGTATATCAAAAGAATTTTATGTTAAATATTCAAATGAAGAAATAAATGTTTTATAAATAAATCAAATTATTAAAGAAAAAGGAAAAAATAACACAATACCTTGAGCTCTTTCTCATGCAGAGAAAACAGACGGTTTTTCTGCAGTCATCGTGTGATTTGGCTTGATTTGGCATTCTTTTGCTTCAATTTAGGTTTAGAAACTGAAAAAACTATTCTTTTAAAAAATTATTCCATAACAATACTGAAATGTAGATTTTTTAGTGCGCAATTCAAAATTTGAGTAACAGCACAAATTTAAAAATGATAATTGCTGTTTCTTGGATTTGATAAAAGTTATATAGTTTCAAAATTAAAAATTATTTTTTAATTTTGGTTAAATTACAGCATGGAAGTTACAAACAATATTCAATTAATGATCGCAAAATTTTATACTGAATACCTAAAGTTAGCGTAACAAAAGAGCAATGTAGATCATTAATAATTGCTCATTCTCAGATTTAGTAAAAATGAAATTATTTGCAGTTTTATATTCTAATTAGTTTCTCTAACCAGATTATATGTTTTTAATTGTTTTTAATATGAAAATCTAAGGTTACTGCGGCTGTAAAAATGCCAAAAACTTTTAATGCTGTAATTTGCTGTTTTTTATAAAGCATAAATTTAAAAATGAAATTTCTTTCACGGACGGTGATGGATGATTTCAGTTTTTATAGTTTTGAGATCAGGAAAGTGTCAAAATTGCTCCCACCAAAGGGTTTTTCTGGAGCTTGCCAGAGTAATTCTTTTCTTCTGCCGATGGGTGTGGCCAAAGAACTGTTCATAGATGTAAAAAGTTAGCATGAGGTAGAGTCATGTTGTGTATAGGCCAAGAAAATTTGAAAATTTCTTTTTTTTTTTTGCTGTTTATTTGTTGTAATTTCCGTTTTAACAATTGTTTTTCAAAACAAAATGTTTCTTTTTCAAAGAAAACAAAATGTTTTCTTTGTTTTTTTAAAAAAAAATTTACACCGGTTTTTGCGACAACAAAGCTATAATGCGACGTAATATGTCAAATTTTAAAATGTGTTACATTCTTTTTAAGGGTTTTTCTAGAAAATGATTTGTCTGGTTAGTCTATAAATTGCGCCCGTCTTATAGATTTAAATTCTGAGCGAAAATTATAATTATTTGGACATTGAATGGTTTCTTTAGCGTGACTAACGAGACAATGGTAAGAGCTAGTCCCAGTCTCTCCTTCACTACCCTTTTAAATCTGATTAAACTCTTTTGTTTACTTTTAAAAATCTGCTGATTTTTTTTTAAAATTAAAGTAAATTTAAATTTTTTTCCGCTAAAATATGTGATTTCTCCCCAGGCCCCCGCTAAAAAAAGTTGTCGTTTTCATTTTTTGAATGAGGAAATGTTTTTTTGATGATAATCAAAAAAAATAATTTCTGGGAATGTGTTGCAAGGTCTTCTGGGAATGTGTTGCAAGGTCTTCTGGGAATGTGTTGCAAGGTCTTAGAGGATGTTCTTATTCACCGTGTCTTTTGTTTACTTTTAAAAATCTGCTGATTTTTTTTTTCTTTTCCTAATTCCTAACTTTTGACTTGAAAAAAATGATTTAAGAAATCATTGTTATCCACCATCATGATCCTGCAAAGTCGCCCAATCTCCATACACATAGGAGATATAGATGACTTTTAACCCTTTGCGGTCAATGTTTTTTTCGGAATTCCAACAGTCTGTACAAATCATTTTTTTGGAAAAAAGGAAAAAAGTCAGATACTAATGTTGGATATTTTATTGTCCATATTTGTATTTTTTTACTAAGGGTTGCCTCTTTATTATAGCTAAGCATGCTCTGTCGAGCTCAACTCGACGTTGGGCCTGATACTAACGCTGAGACTGTCGAGTCCGACTCGATGTTGGACCACCAAAGGTTAAATAAAATGCTCTTTTCTATGTTAAATTAAATCTTAGGTAGCACTATGGAAGTTGGTGGTTTGTGTAATATTATCAAGCTGCTTATTCATAGCAACTTTTTTAATGATACTCAAAATTCGATTTTAAAAAGTTTTTTCATTAGATTGTTTAATTGTAAGGTTTGTGTTTTACTATTAAATTTTGTCTCATAAATAACGAAAATTCTTCTTGCTCATAGCATAAGCTTTCTTTAACATAGATACGCTTACATACGTTTATACTTTATACTTAACATAAATTTTACATACGCAATTCAAAAATTGTAAATAGGAAGAAAGGAGTAATGATATGTTTGCAACTTGAAATAAAAGTACTATTTTAGTCTATAACTATTATTATTTATTTCTATTCGGTAGCAATTATTATTTAAGTTTATTCGATAATTATTCGTCTTAAACTTAATTTGCAAAATTTATCAACATTCGAGTTTCAAACGTGTCTTGAAAAACGAGTCTTTTGACGAAATTTATCAACATTCGAGTTTCGAACGAGTCTTTTGATGAAATACAAGTCTTTTGATGAAATGCTTCTGGGTTGAAAAGTTATCGGTTAAGTTCAATATCGTCGGAAATTCAAATTCTTTAAGGTTTGCGAAGAAATTGCTAAAACAAATCGTAAGTAGTCTTCCTATTACACATTTTTAGACATTTTTTTGATCCCTTTCATAATGTTTACTTTTGAGGTCGACATACGCGATTCTGTCTTTTATTCTATGATTTTAAGCAAGTTCTCTATTTAACATTATCAGAATTTAGAGTGTCGCTTTTTCTTCATTTCATTGTTTTATTTTTAGCTGTGTAAATCGTTGAGAGCAATGTCGTTGAATAATTTCTGATTCAAGAATGAAAACTGATTCGATTTATAAACCTCAGGTGTATTGTCGCAATCTAAAAAGAGAAGGCCAAAATTTGGAATAAAATTCTTTAAAATTCCTTTTCTTATGGATGATATCTTTTTTTTATCATAATTATGATTTAAAATGATTAATAAATTTCGTTTCCAGGTTTAACCTTCAGCGGTCTTTTAAACTGATTGGCTCTCTAATAAGTTAAATATTTACTAACTTTTCTAAGGGTTTACTTTTTGTAACAATAAGATATATAAAAACAACTAGAAGATTTGCGAAGACAGAAATTTAAGTATAACTTTCTTTCTCTATCAGAACGCAAAGATTGCAAGCTTCTCATCAATTGCTTAATTGAGGCACAGGTTTCCGTAGCCGGAGATTTGAAAAAAGCGATTGACAACCGACAAAAATGGAACATCGAGAACGAGGACCCAAATGACTCAGCTGAAGTACCAAAACAGAGGCATGTAAGAGATGAAGATGTTAAAGCAGAAAACGAGAAAAATCGCGTAGATACTAATTCCGAAAAAAAATCTTTTTTCATAAATTTGGAAAATATGAACTTCCCATGGGTCGCTGTCATTGTTACACTAATTAGTATTACGGCATTATTCATACTTACTAAGAACTTCAATGATGCGAAGAACTTGTATGATCAAAAGCATTTTGACGACGCTGAAAAAATGTTTAGATACGTAGGAAATGTACAAACATTTTTATTCGGAGTGAAACATGTGGATACATTAAATACTAAATACTGGATTGCAAAATGCACATGTAAAAAACAACATTTTGATAACGCTATAATTATGTTTAGAAACATTGAAAATATGCAAAGAGAGGTATTGGGAGAGAAGCATGCTGGTACGTTAAATACTAAAATTTGGATTGCAAGATGCATATACGATAAAAAAGAATTCGATAACTCTGAAAAAATGTTTAGAGAAGTTGAAAATATGCAAAAGGAAGAATTAGGAGAGAAACATCCGTATACACTAAATACTAAATACTGGATTGCAAAATGTATATATAAGAAACAACAGTTCGAAAACATTGAAAATAAAATACAACACTTCAAAAACTCTGAAAAAAGAATACAGCACTTCGATAACGCTGAAAATAAGAAACAGCAATTCGAAAACGCTGAAAATATGTTTAGAGATGTTGAAAATATACAAAAAGAGGTGTTAGGAGAGAAACATACAGATACGTTAAATACTAAATACTGGATTGCAATGTGCTTATATGAAAAGCATCAATTTGATAACGCTGAAAATACGTTTAGAGATGTTGAAAGTATGCAAAAAGAAGTGCTAGGAGTAAGACATGCGGATACATTTCATACAAAGTTCTGGATTGCAATGTGCAAGTTTAAAAAAAATCAATTCGTTGAAGCTGAAAATTTGTTTAAAGATGTTGAAAAGCTGCGTGAAGAAGTTTTCGGAAAGAAACATGAAAATATGTTAAATACAAAATACTGGATTACAATAAGCATGTCTAAAAGAGGTCAATGGTCTAACTTTGAAAGTATGTTACGAGATGTTGAAAATATGCAAAAAGAAGTATTAGAAGAGAAGCATGGGGATCATTAAATACAAGCTCCTATATTGCGAGATGTAGATATGATAAAAAAACAGTTCGAGAACGCTGAAAGTATATTTAGAGATGTTGAAAAATTGCGAACAGAAGTTAAGGGGGTCCTATACCATCAAACTTGTGTCGCTGACGTTTGACCTTAAAACACTTTTTACTGCATATAATAGGATGCCCAGGTAGAAAAAAAGAAAAAAAACCAAAAAAATTTGAAAAAGTTTTTTTACGGGGTTAATAAACCATGTTGGGACCCGAAATACCCCAATTACTGTTTCCTTAATAACTTTTAAACCATATTTACTTATTAAATAAAATTTTACAAAAAGTTTTTTATTACTATGAAGAACAATTTGAACTAAAATCAATAAAATTTATTGAGTAGTTTATATTTTATAGATAAAAGACCATTTATATCAAAAAGTGACTATAGTTATGTTAGTTCTTATATCAAAACTTCAAAAAATACAAAGTAAAAAACTTTCATTTTAGTTCAGGTTGTAGATCAAACTTAAATAACTTGGGAAATTTTTAGGTCAAATTGTAAAACCTAGGAGATTTTATTCTGGAAACGGTGACTAAAAATAGGCAAAAATCAAAAACTGAGAAAAACAAAAATAAGAAAATAAATAGAAAATAACAAGTATCAAAATAACATCACACATAAAAAAATCAATATGCTCCAGTTATATAAGACTCATAGTCATTTGTGTTTGTCTGTTCATCAATAAAACCCTTTCTTTTAGCTCTTAAAACTTTTCTTTGCTTTTTATAGGAACTACTTGACTTCTTGTTAGCTTTTTTTATTCTACATAAATCTCGTTTTGGACCATTTATGCAAAATGAAGCTCCAGGAGTAATGTTTAAAAATTTAAATACATTATGAAGCCCATTAAATCCATCATTAAAATGAATAACTGCTGAACAAACACCAATTTTAATTATTTTTTGACTGCATTATTGATTTTTAGGGCATCGAGACCAAATCATTGCATTAAGTGATTCATTGACATTCTGGGTCATTCCATGCAAACATTTAATCAATAAACTATCGGTACTTAGGTCCATAAAAGTTTATACTTTCATATACTGGTTATACTTTCATTAGCAGCAGTCATGTATGAATCTAACATTTTGTTGTTAATTTCGTTATAAGCTTTGAGATTTATAGGATCTGTTAAACTTAATATACGCAAAAAGGTCTGAATTGATTGATGCAAGACCTTTGCGAATTTCTCGAAGTGCCATAACACATCTAGTGTTAATGTCAAAACATTTTTGACCACTTTTATTTGGTAAAATAATTTCTTTAGAGGTAAAAATATTTTTACTCCATTGACAATAAGTACAGGAAAGTCTCAGTTTATTTGCCCATCCTTTCTTTTCTGTTGTTAAATTTTGAGTACATAATCCCATTTGATTACACTCTGGGCAAACTGAATACAAACATATTGTTTCTGCCAAAATATTAAAGTCTATTAGCAAATAAGATGTATTCAAATCTGCTTCCTTCACGTTATTATTTTTCAATTTTAAACCACTTGCTGAACATGGAGCTTCATTTATAATGATTTCTGAAGTAGGAATTGAATTATTTATTGTTTTTGGTGGAGCAACTACAAATCGATTTCCATGAAATACTCTTTTTAAAGGTTTGTAACCTGACTTTCTTCGACCCATAACAAAATTTTAACTGCAGTACCAATTTACTAAATTCAAACAAATTAAATGAAGCACAAGGTTAATATAGTTTTGTTCTTGCAAAGTATAGCCAAAAAATGAGTTTGAAAGTTGGCAAACTATACTTTAAAAATGCAGCGTTAACATTTTCAAACATTCATTTTAGCAGTGGGTAAAAAAGATCAGAGGAAACTTTTTTAATTTTAAAAATTACGTTGCTAGGGGCGTAACTACGCAAAACAATTTCAGCACTTTGTTTAAAATTAAAAATATACCAACTTGTGTTCTGAATTTATTTAAAATTATTAAAAAAACTTAAACTAGTATAAATTTTGCACAAAATTATGTAAAAAAAAAAAAATTGAAATTTTCCATTTTTAATGGTATAGGACCACCTTAAGGAGAGAAAAATGTGGGTACGCTAAATAATAAAATGTCGAATCGTATGTTGCTTATATACAGAACTAATTTCTAAAAGCTGAATTGTGTGTTGCTTTACAGAAAGCTATAAATCAAAAAACGCAAAAGAAGTGTTTAGGTATATAGAATGTATGCAAGAAGGTATTTTAGAAGCAAAGCATGCTGGTTCACTCAGTACAAAATATTTTCAATGTTTATAAATAGAAGTACAAAATTTTATGAAATATAAAATTGTATGATATAATTTTATTTCCTTTTGGATTCAAAGTTTCTTCTTCATTAGTTATAATTGTATCAAAACGTTTCTTCGAATCTAAAAATGTTGAGCAGACCACTGATTATCACAACAGGTAAAAAGTACTGTGTTTGATGAGTTTATAATCATTTATTTAGTATTTAATCGATTTAGTATTTTGTTCAGGATATTAAAAGCACCTTTTAAACGCGCCCCCCATAGCATCAAAATTAAACTGCAACATAAAAATTCGTTTGTAAGCAATAAATATTGAACTTCTGCGTTTCCTTCGATTTGTGAGAATAAAATTAATTTACAGCTAATTTATGTGAATTTATTATGAGTTAAATAAAAGTTGGAAGACATGACGTCATATTTAGAGGAGACAAAAAGAGAGGATAAAGCCGATGATTCACTTGGTAAAAAAAATTAATCTTTGGTAGTTTGAAGAACTAATAACAAAAAGCTTCATGGCTTCTTAAAGTAGTAAACGTTTTTTAATTTGAGAGTTTAAAATTATGTTTAATTCATTCCGTAAAAAAAATATTCAAGGATTTTAGTTTTAAAAATGTCGGTAAAATTTATTTCAAATACTTGTTTTAAATTTGAGAAAATACTGATTTGATTCAGATAGAAATAGTAAGAGATGGTGTTTAGTATTTGTTTGTTTTTTTTACCGTCGTTTTGGATTGAAAAACTAAAATACACAATTTTATTTTTAAAATATGACATAAAGTGTCATGAGTGGAACAAAATATATTTCATACTTTTTAATTGAATTTTAGTTTATTTTCCGTTGTTTTTTTTTCAAGAAGTATTAATTTGTCAAAGTTTTTGTCAGAAGATAAAAATTCGGCAGTGATTTAAAAAAAAACGCTTTTAAAAGTTTAAAAAATGTGTGCTGCAGGTTGAATCGAGTTTTTGGTTTCCAAGGTTACAAAAACGTTTTCGGGTTTTTTTTAGTTTTGCTTTTGGAACATGTAAATAAATAGTTCACTTTCAAACAAATTAAGTTCCATATTTACTCAATTATCCAATCAAGTTTTAAGAGTAATAAAAGCTTCACTTATACTGGAAGGCCCTGACTAAGCGAAACGCTCAGGAAAAACTCCCCTTTTGATTGGTTTGGCCATAAATGTGGTTATATTAGAAACATAAAGAGTTTGCTTAGGTCTAACACACTGATTATTTTAGTTAAAGTTGTTAATGAAATTTCTCCTTGTTTATTTGGTTTAGAAGCAGTTTTTTTTACACTCGGCGAACTTATTCCTATGTTTACCACCAAGTTTTATTTAGTACTCAGGCTCTCTTCTGAAATAACTATCTTCTAAAGAAAAAAATGATAGTGGCAACCTGAGGCAAAAACAGTTGCTTACATTATGTTAGGATATTTAACATTAACTTCAACAATATGGCCATCTGCCTGTTTTTCATACCTTTATACAATACCTCATCTGTATAAACCAACCTACTTGAAGTAATTGGTTCTTCATCCAGTGGTACTGTTTATTAACGTCACTGTTGATTCATTTGGATCACATTCTAAACACATTTTGTAATTTGCTTTTTTGAAATTCTTCTTCGAAGGATCTTGTGTTGAACAAATGCATATTAATTTCGGTGAACTAATTGAATTCGATAAAATTGTTGTTAAGGAGCGTGTCTGTCCGAGAACTGGAAAACTTAAAAATTGTGCATGAAGTTGTTAATTATGATACATCGCTGAGGAGCGTAATGTCTCCTAGACAGTCGCAAGGAGAACAGTGTGTTTGTAAATAAAGGTCGGTTTGATCAGAGAACATTTTACATTCAAATTCTTCATAAAATGTTTTTAATGTCTGTAATTTTCTTTACAAATAAGGTTACATTAGAAAACCTCTCAACGCCAGCTGTGCTCCTGCAAATCACTTGAAGGTGAATACAAACACATAGGGAAGACCATCTCTCGCCTCAATAGTTTTATTTTCTTTTCTCGGCATTTCAAAGCTTTATTTTTAAGGCTTTTTACTTTTAAACTTTGCTGTAAACTTACCATCTTTTTTTGAAAATTCATAGGTAATGTTAAATAGCGAAGTTTAAACCGTTTTTATTTCTCCATTTTTTTAGTGTACATTTAATTTGATACCATTTAGATAAATTTACGGCCGTTTTTTTCAATCTACATATTTATGATGAGCCCCTCGTTACTGCATAGAATATAGAATCGAGAGCACTTTAGTTTTAATTCCTAAAACTTTCGTGACTCCGGTGACTTTATTTTATTAGCACATGATGAGTGTCTAATGGGTGCATTTTAAAAATGTTATTTATCCTTAACATGGTGTCATATTAAATATTTAAACAAGGTGTCTCTTTTCGGGTGCTTTCATGCAATTCATCAATACTCCAGATATAAAAGTTGCTTAATAAAAATTTAGATGACTTTTTCAAAGCGATTGGAAAAAATTATAAGTTATTTGAATTGGTCTTTTATTTAAATAACGGTCATCATTATACTAATACTGTGGTGCAACCTCTTTTATGTTAAATGTCGAAGCAATGTAAGTTAATAAATATGAAATACCTTTCCTTTTTAAAGAAATTTGCAATATAGTTTTTCACTCTCTATCAAATCAGTGTCATTCACTTTTTCGTAAAAATCTTCACAATAAGCTTAACTATGTATTTTACAAAAACAATATTTGTGCCTGTGTATAACAAAATGATTTTTTTTAGATTATAAGAAATTTAAAAAAAACGAATTATGAAGTTACTATTGATACCTTCGAATAAATATCTACCAATTAAATTAATTGATTAATTATTAAATAAATTAACCATTAATTATTTAATAAATCATTAAATCATTAATAATTAGTAAATAAATTAATAACCTTTAATTACTCTTTATTCATTCACCCTTTTGTAAATTATAATTTGATAAAAAAGGTTTTGTCATTAGTTTTTTGTTTGTAAATTATAGAAGTTGTGAAAAAGCAAATGTTTTTTTAACTAAAGCGTAAATAAAAATTTTAAGCAAAACTGAATTTCCTTTTCTTTTGTGTCAATTTAACTTTTTTGCTTGTTTGTTTTTTTTATTTGAGAAAAAAAAGTAACCCAAAAATATGTTTTTTTTAAAAAACAAAACACAATTTATAGCCAAACCGTTTACTTTTTATCAAGATTAGCGTTTTGTTAACATTATGTTTTATAAGCCATACTTATACGTAAATATACATGTTTCGTTAATATAAGATGTTAAGGTTATAATCTAAAATATATTTCTCAAATCGTTTCAAAAAAAATTCTTGTGCCCACATTCTATATGTTAATAATTAAATTTTTACTTAATTTTAAAATTGTTCATCTTTTTAAGATCAACATCGAAGTTAATGACTGTTGAAGTATTTAGGACGAATGAGCCGGTAAACATACATACATACATACATACATACTTACATACATACATACATACATACATACATACATACATACATACATACATACATACATACATACATACATACATACATACATACATACATACATACATACATACATACATACATACATACATACATACATACATACATACATACATACATACATACATACATACATACATACATACATACATACATACATACATACATACATACAAAAATAGTAACCGTTTTTACGGGTAGCTATTTTTGAAATCAGTGATTTTTTGGCCCTAGAAGGTTGCCTTGCGTTTCCTATTCGTAATGCAAAAAAAAAATTAGATTAAAAAAAGTGGTTAATAAAGCATAAACTTGCTGATTTAAAAACTAACTTCAGACTTTAACTGCAGCAAAAATTGTATTCACAAAGAGTCTTCAGAAAAGTCTTCGAAAAGTAAAATCTTTTAATATGTGAAATCTTTTAGTATCCTTGGTGGTTCATTTGCATCCTTAAAAGATAACAAGTGACAACTCTATTTTACTTTACATGTATGGTTTAGTAAATCTCATGAAAAGCTTCTATGTTAATTTATAAGCCCATAACTTTTCAAAGACTGTTTGTTTGACTTTAAAGAATTGAATCTTGACAAAAAAGAAAACGTTGTTTGAGGAAGGGACAGAAATATTTACTTAGCTACAATTCTACTAATGGTAAGGACATAGAAACAATGCTTTTAATTTTGATATTGCATCTTTCCAAAATGTATTGAAACAGTGGCCTGTTTAATCTGCTCTAGTCATTTTTCTTTTTATTTTTGTGTTTGGTTCTAAACCAATGCTTCCTGAATCTGCAATTGAACAAGAGAAGACTTATGTGTACTTCAAAAAGTTTCTGTCCTGCTTACACGCATGATTTTTATTATTTTTTTTTTTATGGTTAAAATTACTTATTGAGTGATTATCCGAAAGTGATGCACTAATTATCAAAGCTCATCAATAAAACTCTCTCTTTAAGTGAAACCCTTCTTTAAGAACCGCAATTTTTCAACATCTCTAAATATACTTTCAGCGTTCTCGAACTGCTTTTTTTATCAAGCCTACATCTCGCAAAATAGGAGCTTGTATTTAATGATCCCCATGCTTCTCTTCTAATACTTCTTTTTGCATATTTTCAACATCTCGTAACATACTTTCAAAGTTAGACCATTGACCTCTTTTAGACATGCTTATTGTAATCCAGTATTTTGTATTTAACATATTTTCATGTTTCTTTCCGAAAACTTCTTCACGCAGCTTTTTTTGTTTCCTTTTTTTTTCCAATTTGGTTTAAAGATTTTTTAAATTTTTAAAAATTTTGGGTGCTGTAAATTTGTAAGGAAACTTTTTAAACGTTATATTAATAAAAAACCTAAAAATTTATGAGTTGTAGCACTTTAATGAATTGATATAAATTTATCTCATTTTTGTCATAAGTAGACAATCCAGAATCTTCTGAAGAACTAAATACTTCTTTTACATTTTCTACTTCACTAGCATTGTTTAGTAAATGAAATACTTCGGCAATAAACTTTCCCTGGGAAATTCTAGGTTTGGGGCCCAATCCCATAAAGCTGAAAAATGCTTAATTTATGCAAAAGAAAATAGGATTTTTCTTACGCAAAAAAAATTTCCGTAAAATGCAAACTTTTAAAACAAAATTACGCAAAAAAAGTCTGCTGTAAATTCAAAATTTTGTGTAATTATGGAAAATTTCAAAAAATGAATAATTGTTCAGACTACAGATGCTTATTTTTGTAAACAAAAAGATTTGTCCCCGAAAAACGTAGTTATATAATTTTAAAAATTTAGTGAATAGATTTTATTGAATATTAAGTGTTTTTATATTTTACTATATTAAGTTTACAATATCTATATTATTTTATTTATACTATTATTATATTTATTACATATATATATTAACTTTATTTAACTATAATAAGTTTAATATTTTGCTATGTTAAGTGTTTCAATATTCTTGACATTTTTTAAAAGTTGCGAGAAAAGGATTGTTTATCTTTATTTAAAAATCCATCAACTTAAAGTAGAAACTTTTATAAAATAAAGTTTTTTTCCATTGCACCAGATGACTTTGTATGGTTAATGTGACATATGTGATCTGCTTTCCATCTGTTGTAGACTGGTGGTCCTACTGAGTAAATTCCTTAACTTTACATGAATAAAAGTATGAGGAAAACTGGTGAAGTTTTTATTCACGTAAAGCTGACCAATTACTGAGTAAAAGCAATTGCTCATTTTTATTATTTTAAATAGGATAATTATTAGTAGGTTGCAAACTTACGATTAATTGCAATATAAGACATGAAAGACCTAACAATAGGCGTCCGACACTCTACAAAGCAAGAAGTTGAAAGCAGTAGTATTTACAAAAATGAATGAAAAAATTTTTATAACAAAACGCTTTAGCATTCGACCCCTTGGCATTTTACTTCCATCCAAAAATAAAATTTCATTTTATCTCATTACGTTAAAAAAAAAAGCGAATTAGAAAATTTGTTTTTCATCTTCATAAATGAAGTTAAGTTTTTATAAGTAAAAATTGAACATTTCTATCGCTGCGTTCACAACTTTTTCCACCTCTAAATTTAAGAAATGCAGATCTTTTTTTTTGACACATAAGGCAAACAAGAAAAATATGTGAATAATATAAATATAGCACTTTTATTTTTGTTCACAAATCTCTAAAACGATAAAATGAAATTTGCCTACAAAACACATTAAAAAAAAAAACTTTTCCCCGAGGTATATTCATTTTTCACCTTGTGTGTCAAAAAAAGCTAATACTTTTGTATTTTTATGTAAAAATTACCAATTTTACGGCAAATTTGAAAAATCCGTGAGTACGCATTTTTAATAGGATTTTAGTTTTGAAAATTGCGTATTAAGCAAAACTTTAATTTACGTAAAAATTTTTGTAATTATGCATTGTTATTTTTTTTGCGTTTTGCATGAATGGCTTTATAGGATAGGCCCCTGCACGCAAACTTGATACAAATCGGTCCGAAGTGAAGAATATCCAATAATATGCTTTATGCTATAAGTTTCTTTTGAATATCCATCAAACTTTTCTAGATTTCCTCGATGACCCTTGTTAATATATTTTAAAAAAACACCAAACTGTTTAATTAATTCTAAACCAACTCCAGCTATTCAAGAGCCATTTTTCGAAAATTTCCTGGCCGTACTTCCGTCATTTAATTTGCCAAATTGTTTTGCGCATCAATCAAAAGACCCATCCAAAATCTGAAATCATCTTGCATCTTTATCCTTTTGTTTGCCACTAATTCTTTATTTTCTTTCCCCATAACTTATCATACTTTTACTTCTAAACAAAGATTGAATTCAAAACATTGGATTTGAAACTTGCTTTTCATTGGTGAAAATCTACGGATATCAGAACCTTACTTCTAGGTTACAGACGTTGAGCTGACCACTAAGCAGTCGCAATAATTAAAAAATTAACTCGATTAACGTAACATGACAGGCCAATTTTTTCGGTTCTCTTTTTAAAGTTATAAACAGGTAGAAAAAAATCAGCTATAAGTTTGGTTTGGCGCCAAGACTGCAATGTTCTAAACTTTTGTACTATATATTTTATATTGCGTCGTGTAGTGCACCAATAGTCGTCTTGGGTACTTAAAATCGTGTGCAGTAACAAAATCAATAAGAATAAAAGCAGTAGTTTTAAAAAAAAACTTTCAAATTCATTTAGTGAGTTCTCGCAAATAATGAGATCTGTGTGAGATCCGTGTGAAATTGGGATGATCCTTCAATTTACCACTAAATAGGATTTGAGTAGCAAGCATCTGCGTCTCGTTGTTTTTTTATTCGAGACGAGACGAAACGAGACGATGATATCTGGGACATAATTTTTAAATTTCGAGACAAAATTATTGCCCCGATTTAAAACTTTATTCCGGGACAGTTTTTTCCTTTGTCTCGTTATTTTTTGTCTGGGACATTTCTCGTCTCGTAACGCTTTTCCCTGTTCATTTTGAGAAAACGATTCCGAGACGCAGACCCTTATTGAGTAGATTCAAGAGTCACTATTACTTATTCATTAGTTGAAAGAATCTGAATAACCGAACCATTTCACTAGCTATTTTGTTTTCCCTTTCTTTAAGATTTTTTTTATTCCGTAAATCTCTTGTTCTGTTTTAAGCAAATCTGTTTTCTAAAATATTCCACTTATTTTTCATTATTATAATCTTTAATCTTACATGTAACTGGAGTTGTATTTTGTACTGTAGATACTGTAGTACTTCTTCAGTTCATCTTGCTGTGTGGTCCTTTATGGAAGTTGACTTTTTTTTGTTTATTCATACTTTGTCACCAACTGAAAACTTTGGTTTGTTTTCTTTTATTTTATTCTGATAAAAATCTTGATAAAGATTTCTCCACACAATGTTTTCATCTATCTATTCTAGCTTCAACAGGTGTCTTCTTTACTGGAGAGTCCATAGTATTATTTTATTGACTAGACCATCCAAAACATTGATGTATGCGTGAGTTGAATTGGCGGAAAAATATTTGTACATTTTTTCTTTTATCGTACAAGTCCATCTTTCTACTACACTCAACTTTTCTTCATTTTTTGTTGATTATAGTTCAACTAGACTTTAAACATCTTCATTACAAAATTCCTTACCTTTATCAACCCACAATTTACATGGTATTCGTTCATTGAACAGATTTTCAAATGCTTAAGCAACTGTCTTATCTGTTAACTTAACTAGCCACCCATATTTTACTATGTCAAAAACAATTACTTTTCTTACAAAAAATTTAATAACTGATAATCATGCAACAAACCTTTTTACCCTTCAAGATTCTACATTGTAAATTTAATGAATAAGATAATGACAAATTTTTCAGATGAAGAAAATATACTTTGTCTGTTCAAACATCTAATGTATTAGTTGTAACACTGAAAGGTACTGTAAGTCTTCTAGAAAATCTATTTTCAGAAGGATGTAAGTATGTTTTAACACGCTGGTTTCAAACTGATCCATTGGAAAGCCATAAATATCGTCAAATGAGTGGTAAATATCGTCAAATGTGAAGTTTAGGTCAGTTTAGGTCAGTTTATGTGAAGTTCAATCTTTTAAAAAGATATTATGAATGAAGTACTAAAATAATAATAAAACCAATCTGAAACCTGATATAATAATTGACAAAAATAGCTTTTTAATGAAATTGGAAATATTTACCGATAATGTTCAGGAGAATGAGCTGTGTCATGTGACTCGTACAAAGTAGCCATCATTGTACCTGCTTACATTACAAAAAAGATGGTAGATTAATCTGATTGTGCTAACTGCCTGACATCATCAGCTTTCAATCAAGCTTTAACAGAAAATCTTGAAATTCTGTCACGTGGTGGTTTAACAAAACCCTCTAAACCATTACGTAATTATGTTTGTAATGGGTTCATCATTTTGACGCTGAAACAAAAAAATATTAATGTATTCACATAATATAAAAAAAGCATCCTTGTTGGCTCATTGGCAATAAATCAGGCAATTGATATTGGTTTCTTGTGAACACGATGAATGTGGAAGGAAATTGGTAAACACAATGCATACATTTGAACATTGAGCAACAAATTAAAAAGGAAAAAGATGTCGTTTTTTCGTCAGTAAATTTATGTAGCATACATAGTTATAAAAAAAAAATTTATGTAAAAAGAGATTTGAATTATATTTACACTTACACAGTCCAACTGACTTTCGTTGTTTTTATCAACAACTTATAGACGATAAAATTTTTTGAAGCAAAGAGTTATAATAGCTAAAATACCTAACTTACTTGGTTAAACTTACTTGGTTAAACTTACTTGGTTAAACTTACTTGTTTAAACTTACTTGGTTAAACTTACTTGGTTAAACTTACTTGGTTAAACTTACTTGGTTAAACTTACTTGGTTAAACTTACTTGGTTAAACTTACTTGGTTAAATTTGATCCTTATTTGTTATCAGTTATCTAAATATTTTTAGGTTAAGAACTTGATATACACATATGATGAGTAATTATGGAAATCAAGTAGATAAATTGTATTAACGTTTTTACAATGCAACCATCTCAGGTTTTAATGAGTTTTGTAGAAGCTAAAAACTTTACAAAACCGGCCCACGCACGCTGAATTTCGCTAAAACCGATAGCCGAAATTCATATATCGTTTAAAACAACAGAGACATAAAAAATGTCAAATACCATGTTTTTTTTAATAAATCATTTGTAAAACAACATTCAATTCAAAAAATAAAAGAATTATTCCCAAGATTTTGATTTTGACATCTTTATTTCTAATGAAAATGTTATCTCTTCAAGATATTCATTGGTCTTCAAGTTCTTCACAAAATATTTTCTAGAATTGTCAGTTACGGATCAAAAGATGTTTGTTCACCATAGCTTCCATATTTTGTGTCCGAGTTTTCTAGAGAAATGTCCTCCGTATGTTTTTATATCCTTGTTCCTAGATTCCTGAGCTTCTTCGGACAGTAAATCAAAGGCACAATACACTTTTTGATTATATCACTTCCGTGAAATAATATTATAAGTACGGTTGTTGGTAGGGGAAACCATGGGTAATGTTTTATAAATATTGCAGTAGTCTTCAAACAAAATATTTTAAACTTTGGTGGGTTTATCGTGAAAGTGTATCGTAAAAGAACTTCAATCTGAGCATACGTAGTCAGCAATCGCAAAACGTGAGAGCATATATGTTTTTCCGTTATTTTTCTCAAAAGCTCAGCGACTATAACCTGGATTTTTTATGTTTGATATTTCAAACTTCTTTTAAACCGAAGCAATTCGTTTCAGGGCCGACATATAGATATGTGTGTGTTTGAGTTTGCATTTATTATATATTACAGAGTTTTTTTATTTGTATATATTACAGAGTTTTTTTAAAATTGTAGAATTAAGATCCAAAACAATTGAAAAATCTCATGGGACCACTTGTGATTAAAAATCCCATGAACTTGTGAATAGACTTGATAAAGTTCTACGAGGTCTCAATGTTTAAAGACCACGTAAAACTTAATTATAAAAAATAATCTATTGAGAATGTTCATAAAGTATTGCAGGTTTTTCCATACTTCTGCAAACTTGTAAACATAAAACGCATAAATGTCTTCTCAATATATAAAAGTTCATACACACATAAAAATTGTTAACCACTTATTTTGTAAATGTGTTCCAAGATTCTTTTGAGATTCTTTTCTACTCTAAGATCTTTATTCTTTAGCTAAACATCTTTGCATCTTAAGACCTAAGATAGTAAGCGATCTTGGATTTATTGGAGATACAGATGTTCAAACTTTTAAAAAAAGCTTAGTAAAGTTTGTCAGCGAAAATTGTATTAAGAAAATATAACACTGCATCATAATTTTAATGTTTTTTGTAGAAACATTTTATTATCATTTGACATATTTTATATTTCCGAATAAAATAAATAAATAATATTTATAATTTGAATTTTAATGCGTGGTTGGCTTTGAACAACAACGAACTTTTACTTTATTAGTTAAATATTTTGCAATATTTGTTCTTTGCGTTTTCTTAAACTTCTTGGTCAAGTAAATTTTAGGAAAAAAAAGTATTTTTTTAAAAATTCAAAATTATATATCGAAAGAAAATAATAAAAATAACCGATTCTTCATAAATTGACAAACTCTTTAAATATCTCAACACTTCCTCTTAAATATTTCATGTTTTTTCAAAAGATTTATTAAAGTGCTTACTTAAGAAGATTTACTGACCTTAAACCCTTAAACTTCACTGCAAAAAAAATACGCAAAGTTACAAAATTCTTACAAAAATTGAACAAATGTTTTTGAATAAAGATTTTCTCTCTTGAAAGCTAGTAATAAATATCTATTTAAAAAAAAAAAGGAAATCTTAATATAAGACATCGTTGCAAAAATATATATTAAATAACCTAATTGATTCAAGGTTTTTTAAAGTTTTTTAAAGTTTTGCACGCTTTAAAAAAAAAATTTACCGAAAAAATATTTGTTAAAGCAACTGAGAGGAACACGCTGCGCAAATATGGATCGTTTGTTTGCAACCAAACGTTCCACGGATGGAATTTGAGAAGGATACATTTTTCTGGACGCTGAATCCGACCAACAAGGAAATGTTAATCTGGATAAAGAAGATAAGTTGTGCAGTTATCCTTTCACTGCTGCTGAGAATGCTAACAGTGTTAGCACGGGATAGCTAGAGGACCAAAACAGAAGTCCTCAAGATGGACCAAGACGGCTACCTCTGTAAAAATAAACATCACGCTTGGAGGGAGTGCAACAGAGAAGAGGGGCCCCAAATTACCAGAGGTGGAAAAAGTAAAAAAAAAATTTTACTCATGTAAAAGTACTGTTAGTTGAGCAAAAGACAGTACAACAGTTTTTTTGAAGGACGGACCTAATGACATTTTTTCGTTTCCGTTCATCGTCGAAAATCCGTCTAATCTCCGAAACAATGGGTTTGAGAACAGTCTTCCCGATGCCACTGCAATCGCAGAAGAGCTTGAAATTCCTTGTGTATCTCCTACAGAGCGACAACGTCGAGCTAAATGACAATTTGATTATGAAATGCCAGACGAACAAACTGCTAATACAAAAGAGCAATTTCGAACTGAATTCTTCATTCGGTTAGTTTTACGTGGCTCAACAGCAGCAGCTCAACGAACGGTTTTCGATGTTGGTAGACATCGATGTCAAATTCAGTTTCTTACATGATTTTCAGCAAATGAAAACTTGCTCAAATGATGATACCATGAATTTTTCCAAAAACCTGCACGTTTGACGGACTCTGCGTCCAATAATTCATACATAGATCCAACAGAATTAGCTAGTGAGCTGCAAAGCATCTGTTTGGTTCTACAAGAAGACGTTAGATCTCCATTTGATGTGTTAACGTTCATTACGCGAAATGATTTGACTGAAATCAATCTATTCGAATGTCTCTGTTGCTTTTAGAATAATGCTAACAACTCCAGTATCCGTGGCAACTGCTGAACGCAGCTTCTCAAAATTGAAGCTAACTAAAAAATTTGCGTTCGACCACGAGTCAAGAAAGTTGCTCCTAAATTAATTACAGAGTATCCACATTGTTCACTATCCACTGTATCACTGTATTAGTGACTACTGATGTCAGAGTTTTCAGTGCACTTGTGCGTGTGTGTGTGCACGTCCACGTGTGTGTAAGTGTTTGTGTTGATAACTCTAGGGTAGAAAAATATCCTTTATAGCACCCACAGTAAAAAGCTAAGTCCCCCTTAGCACCTGCACAAAAAAATTTCTGGAGCCGCCACTGAGTATATATATTAGTTTAAATTCAATTTATTTCAAAAAAATGTATTTAAAAATTTATATTTTGCTCGTTAATTATGAAAGAATAAAACATTCATGCTTCTTATTTTTTATTTTCAAGTTTAATTTTTGAATCCCAAAAAGTTATGTAAAAAATAAAAGTAATTAATTTTAAATTTTAAATTTTAGTAGGGGAACTAGCTCAAATGGTAGAGCGCTCGCTTAGCATGCGAGAGGTACGGGGGATCGATGCCCCGGTTCTCCACTTCTTTTTAGTCTATTGAAAGGCTATTATATAAATAAAGGTATATATCATATATATATATTGCATATAAGATAATATGTATATAAAAATGTACTATAAATAATATAATTCTTTTAACCGCAACATTTTAACAAAAAGAAGTTTTGAAACCACCATTTCTTAACCATTTTTGAAGTTGAGCTAAAGATTACATTTTTTTTTGTATTTTATTTTGTCTTTTGCAGACTGTTGACATCAAAAACATTTTTCCGTCCGTGACAAATACGAATCTCCTTCCGCAGAAATAATACATCAGATCCTCAACACAAAAGATTGAAAAACTTGTTTTATAGATTTAGCATGCATTTTACTCCTATCTTATAAAGGTTTTCAATAGGCCGCACTTACTTGGATCTTACAGGTTTTCAGTGGGCCGCACTGGAGAGGAGAAGAAAGACTTTCCTTCATATCATTTTCTCTCACAAAATAAATATAAAATGGAATTGAAATATATTTAGACGAGTATTTATTGATTAAGGAGAATTTTATTTGCTGCTGAAAAAACGTACTTTGTTTTTTTCGAAATAGAGTTTTTTCCCTAAACTCTGCATTTCTAAATTTTATGACTTGCATTTAAACTTTATGTTAAGCAAAGGGGCTTATTATGTTAAGATTATGTCAAGTGATGAACCTTTTTTTCTAAACAAATATCTTGAGTGCGTGTGTGCATCATTTGTGTAGCAAGGCGTAAAGCGTAAAATGTATGCTTTTAGCAAACAACTTGATGAAAAAAAAAACCCTTTCTATCTTAACGCATTAATGCTTATGCAATTTGGTTGAAAAGAGCAAAAGCAATGCATGTTCCAACAAATGATTAAAAGCTTATGCAGAATTTGACCAGAGTTTGAATTGTGTATATTAAAGAGTTTTTCAAACAGAAGATGCAGTTTATATTTAACATAATGGCAGCGGTATTCTTCTATTTTCCAAAAAGGTTTTACTAAAAGGTCTTATTTTTGGAAAGAACTTTTAGGAAAAAAATCATTTTTAAGGTACAATATTGGTTTAAGTTTTCTTTCTACTGATCTACTAGTTTTTTCTACAGAGAAGCAAAGTGCTAAAATGGTACCAACTTGTTGAACTCTTTTTTTTAAAGTCCATTTCAACATGGCGTTTTCTTTAAAATATACTTTATAAAAAGCTCAGATTTATGGGAAGAAGATTTCTTAGATGGAGGTGCTTGTTACAAAATTGAATATTACAAGCTAAATGAGGAGGGAGGTACACTTTTAGAAGACTTTGCTTCATCTATAACAACAAATGAAGACCACACTCATATAAAACACATGCCCCCCACAACAATCGGCCGAAAAAAGTCAGTATTATAAAAAAAAAATTTTATTCATTTTGTAAATTCAAAAATAACAAAAAACAATTTTATAATTTATTAAATAATTAACTATCAAAATAATTCATTATTTTATAATACTTTAAATCTGATATAATAAACTATTTTCTACGAAAAGCTCATACATTATAGAGATATATTGACATCATTATCATTTATCGATATACATCGGTATCATATATTATCGATTAGTATACACGAGATATTCAAAGATGTTAACTGTTCTCAATGCCTGCAATACCTGAGTACTCTACAACTTCAGGAATGCTTTGAAGTAAAAACAAAAAATTACAGAAGTAAAACAAGTATTTTTTTTATATTGAGGCAGTAATTCATAAAGAAACATTCAGGGGCCAAATGCAAGAACCGAACTTGAAACTTCAAATCACTTTTTAAATCTGAAGTTTGATTACAAGAGAGGCACCTGCTTTTAATTTTTAGATTTGAAGTATGTCTTGAAAACTCAAAATTGATTCCTGCATTCAGGCCTCAGTTCAATTGATCAAGTTTCATAGTAAGAATTAGTTAAATTTTCGTTTAACAATTGTTTAATCAATCAAACTGCACACAGTTAAAACCGGTTTAAAAAACAATTGCATAATTGGTTTGGACAAATTCCATATTAGTACAATTGACATAACTTTGGTCTGTAAAATATTTTTAAAATAATCTTTCTATCAAAATAAGTTAAAAATAAATGAAACATTTAATCGTAAAATTTTTAAAAAATATATTTGTTCTATAAATGTAATTTATGTATTTACAAAATCTGAAAATCAAGAATATATTAACATACAGATAAAACCACTAAAATTTGCTTCGAGCAACAACAAACATCACTGACTCATCACTGACTAACAACACAGAACTTTAAAAATCGACTTTAAGTTGGCATAATTAATAATACGGATAATTACAGACTTTTAAAGAATGTTTTACGAATAACGAACAGCGGCTTCAATAATGCAAGAAACTCGGCCCCAATTTTCGTTATGAGAAAAAGCAACTAATGCCCGCCATTTTTATAAACCTCATAACAATTAAGAATATAAATTTCTCAGCATATGTAAGAAATGATTAATCGAACTGAACCATCAGTCAGGTGATGTTAATGAATTAGTGTCAGGATCAGCAAGAAATCTATTACAAAAGCGAAGAAAAATTAATAGAAAATTAAAATAAAAAAAAGTCAACGAAAAAGAAAATTATTATCGAAATCTGAGTCGATAAAACTAAAGGAAATAAACCGTCATTAATAGTTAAACGTTAATAAATTAAGCGCGAAAACAGCATGTTTAGGCGCGAAAATAAAAATCAGTAAAGTGATAAATAATATGTTTTTAAGCAGAAGGTTGAGCACCTGTCAAGCAGCAGACTTGTTATAAGGATGGTACATCCTCCTCACTCTTTCTATTTGAGATTTCAGTTGGTTAACACTTGAAGATACTACAAACGAAAACGTTAGTTTTACATAGTTAATAATTGTTAATACACTCATTATTTCGTGTTGTCTTAACAACAACAACAAAAGAAAACATGATATAAACATAAAACGTTTAATAAGTGGAAATTAAAAGTTGATTGATGATGACCAAAAAGTTAACTTAAAATGATTTTGTAAGTAATAAACGCATGCAATTTAAAACTGTCCACTAATTAATCCCTAGGGAATTTATATGGGTTAAAAAAACTAATTGCTAAACAAAGACTAAACGACTTTCCTAACGAACTTAAGTAATAGAAAAACTTTCCATATAATTCATATAACATAATTATAATTAGAAATTTTCCTCAAGGGTTAGAATTATCATTACAATTACATAATTATTATAATTATATTATAATTATATTATAAATTCATAACTATTATAATTAGAAACTTTCCTTATAAATTTACATTATGTAATTGTAATAATGAATATAGTGTTATTAAAAATATCACTAAGTTAATAAAAGTTATAATTACAAGAAATAATAAAATAATTATCAAAGAAACAAAACTAATTAAATTTTTAAAAGTTCTTTTCTCGCAAATAAGTTTAAAATGATAAAATGTGTAAAACCAAAAAAATGCCTAAAACTAAAAAACACATCTATGTGTTAAAATACATAATTTTTTAATGGTCAACACAACATTTGACACTATTGTGGCTTTAAATCATAAGGAGCAGTTTTTTCTCATACTTGAAAGCTGGAAAAAGTAAATAGTTAAACTGGACAAGAAGTTTTAAAATTATACAAAAAGAAAACTTATTTTGTTTGCAAGAAAAAACGTTTTTTTTTTTCTTCAGCCTCCATTTCAATAATTTTCTCTCTGAACAAATCCAAAAATAGAAACACATCACACACAATACACGCACATATAAAAGAAAGTATGGAAAAAACTGAAACATGTTATGCTTAGCTGTTGGTTTAAACTTTTAAATTGCAAAAAAAAAATTCCAAAAATATAGACATGTTATCAGCCATAAAAATAAATACATTTATTTTAAAATTAAAATAGCAATTTTTTGTTCAATATTTTACTCCATTATAAACATTAAAAAGATTTTTTTTTTTTTTAACATTTAATTTTTAATGCAATTTAAGTTTATTTCTATTAAGACTTATTTGCTTTAAGCTAAAAAGTTTAGAATTTAGATTAAAATAATTTAATGCTTATTTATAAAAATACTCTAAATATTTAAGTTAAAAAAACACATCAAAAAAATATTCCAAATTTTTTTTAAACTATTGTATACACTTTATTTCACTTTGACAAATATTTTAATAAGAGCTTTTATTAGCAGAAACAAATGTATAATTGTTTAAGTTAAAAAAAAAAAAAATCACAGCCTTTTTTCTGGCTGGAATTTTCATCTTTTTCCTGCCAATAAAGAGACGGAGTCGAAATTTACAAAATCAAGAAATGAGGGTGGTGATCTTTGCATGTTATTGTCAATCGAATACACTCCTTTGAGAGCTGACGTTACTAAATTAGCAAAAAACAAACAAAGGAATGACAGGAAAACTTCAAAATTATTCCAGAACTTTTAGAAAAAAACATTTTTCAACTTTTTGGCCAGGAAAATCATAGAAAAGTATTTTTTTTGTAAAAAAAAAAAACAGATTAACTTTTCATGTTAACAATATTAGGTATAATTAAAAGACTCAGAAAATGACTGTAAGAATAACATAAAACCATAACGAAAATGTTTAACCTATAAAAATGTATAAATATAACATATTTCATGTCAATATAACTTAACTATCTACAAATTTTTTAAATATTTAAAAAGGGATATTTTTGTTTAAATAAAATGAAATTTGAAAATAAAGTCCCAGCATTAAAAGTCGAGTGACAGCTGACTACACAATGACATTGGAGTAAGAGGAGATTGGATATGGTTCAGATCGTAAAAACGTTGATAGAACTGGCAGTCCAACATGAGCTCACCTGATGTGCTACGTAGTGCAGGGAAAGATGTATTGTTATGGGTCATAACAGGAGTTGGACTAGGAAAAGTCAGGAGTCCATTTTGTAGTGTTGATGAAACTAAATATAAAATCATGAATATATATATATAAAGATATGTATATACAATATACAGATTGACAAATGTATTTTTCAGCATTAAAATTGTGTAATTTTTAAAGAAGAATAAACACATGCAATTTAGAAATAAATTTGTGGATGTGAAATTAGTAAAAGAAAGAAAACTATGAACATAGATGCAGTATTTAGTAATAGAAAAAAATTATGAACTCACAATGTAAATAACTTCTTATATTACTTTACCATTAAATATTTTAACTCCAACATTTTCCCAAAAATTATTGAAAATAAGTTCATTATTGACCTAAGCCTACAACTATTACACTTTGACTGAATTTTTAGAATTAAAGTGAAGAGAGGAATGTTAATAAACTGACAGTGAATCTTTTTTACCTGTAGAGTTATGTCCATTAAAAGGATTTTGTATTTCGTTACTTGGTGCCCTGTATGTTCCATTGAGAATTGCTAAATCCTGAAGCTGTTTCTTTTTAATATCATCTTCACCATCTCTCTAAGAAAAGTTTGTAAAAATGCATTTTAAACTAAAATATCAACTATATCAACTAGTAATAGTTCACCTAGAACAAAGTTTTTATGCATATTATAAATGCACAAAAACTAGAATCAATATCAATATATTATTCTAAACAAATACATAGAGTCATAGCAGTTTTTTATCTTTAAAACAAATATTGCATCTGCTTATATTTACAATTAATATTATTTACTTTGTAAGGCAACTCAAAAGAAGCATTTAATATACTATAAAACTAAGTTCACTTTAATGCAAAGATTAAACATTTTCAAATCACAAAAAACAAATATAAAAAGTTCTTTGGAGTTAGATGGAATAAGAATTAAACCTACCAATCAATAAAATTGAATGATAAAATAAAGATCTACAGTCCAAACACAAACAAAACTCTTTAATAATCTAAGTATGACTAGGATACTCCATGAAAGTAAATAAATCTTACTGGAGGTGTTAAAAGAAAATTCACTTCTTCTACTGTTTTCTGAAGTTTTAAACGTGCTCTTTCTTCTGTATCTTCTACCATTATTAATACATGTAAATCTTCATCTAGATGCTCATAATTTGGTTGACCCCGTCTCTCATCTTCTACTTTCTTATCTTTCATGGAACCCCTGCCTCTTACAAGTAATTTGCAAGCAGTTTCTTGTTCTACTTGTCGTAATGTTAAACCTCGTGGCCCAATAATACGACCAACAAAATTGAACTAATAAAAATAAATTTGGGCTACTGTATACTACTATTTCAAAAAAAAAAAAAAAAAAATCTAAAATAAAATAAAAATCTGAACAAAAAGCCATTGAATTGCATAATTTTACCTTGGGATATTCTTTTACTTTTGCATAGACTTTTTCAGTTAGTTTGACAATATTTCCTTGAGGTTTAGGCAGTGACATTAGAAAATTTGATGGATAAAAAATATCATTTCGAACTCGATTTATTTCTAAATGAAGAAATAAACGAAAAATTAAATTGATATAAATTTATACAAAAACAATTAAAATATATCATGCAAGGTATATACAAACATTTGATGCACTCATAAAGCTACCAAGTTTATAAAAATAAAAATATTTTCCCTGATACAATGCATGCAAGATTTTCAAAAAATCTAACTTTAAAATTTTTTTAGATAGACACAAATAAGGTGAAAAAGAACAATAGAAAAAGAAGCTATAATATAGAAATAATAATAGAATAATATAGAAAAATAATATAGATAATATAGAAAAAGAAGTTTAATCTTTAGCATTAGAAAAAGAAAAAGTTAAACATTTTTAACTTTTTAAAAACATTTTAAATTGTTAAAGTTAAATCCTTAAAATTAAATATTTTAAATATTTCTCAAACTGTTTTGTATAAACTCCCTGACTTTCCCCAGAAAAAGATTTGATTTATTTTTTCTATTTAAATTTATTCCACTGATTTCCAGTTTGGTGGACACCCTGCTGTGTAGCTAAATTTTATTGACAAAAAACTCTTGGAATAAATTACAATAACTTTTCATTATGCTTGATGTTTAAAAGTTCTTGATGTAAAAGTTAATTATTAAAATAATTAAGATTAAAGTCATGACAATTAAAACAATAAATTGGTAGCAGAAATAATCATATAAAAAAATCTACTAATATCACTACTATAACTATTCATTGATGATAGTGATGTTCTTACAAGATACCATATTATTGCCATAAAGTATTACGTATCACACTAAAATTTTACCTCTGCTTAAACGTTCAGCTTTTTGGAAAAACAAGTGTGAAATATCTTATGTATTGTCACTTATTCTGTATAAATAACTAAAGCATGAGTTGATTTACACCAATCGAAATGGTAAATTATTAAATAATAAGTATCCATATATAAGAGGCACTAATATTCATATAATAAGGAACAATGTGCAGTTATGAAATTATGCATTACAGCATAAATCAGATAATACTTAGACTAATTCCATATTTTTATTCTTTAATCCCACGATATTAACTCACCTTCATCGAGTAACCTTTCCGAATGAAGAAATATTTTCGGCATTTTTGATACCGTAGTTTTGTCTTGCAAAAGTTGATTGAGGTATTCTGAAGCACTTAACTCGTCGTGAACCATTTTATGTGCTGATAATAATTGAGGAACAGGCGAAGTAGATTTTATTATTTTTGCCCTCTTGTTATAAGCCGCAAGACTTGTCGGCGTCCTAAAAATAACAGTTAAGTTTGCGAGTGAGTTGTAAAGAAAGCAAGCACTGTTGAAGTCAAACACAGATTGATAGTTATGAATACGGGGGTTAAACAATTGATAAAAAGAATAAAAAATAAACAAAGATGGAAAATTACTCTCAGGAGACGTGATCATCTTTAATTTTTTAATATTCAAGTGTTTTGAAGTACAAATGCGCATTTTACCAACCTCGTTAAAGAATTTAATCAAATGTTTTATGGAATTTATTATCATAAAATGTACATTTTGTACTTTGCATCTTTCGTTACACATGTAAAAACTCCCTAGCTTGGTTTCTCATCATAACGAGATTAAAGTAAACATCTCCCCGGTCTTTTCACAACAAAATTTTGTTAATGAAAAACAATACATAAATGTAGCACTTAATGTGTAAATAAACATCCTCTCTTGCTTCGTTGTATAAATAGGAATATTTGTTGGTTTGTGTTTAAACTCAGAAGCTGGATATTTCCGGCTCCCATTTTTTGTCACGCGTTAAAACCGATTCGATGAAATTGAATTAAATAAGAAAGTCGAATTAAATAAGAAAATTGAAGTAAATAAGAAAGAGAAAGAGAAAAAATGATTAAAAAATGAGAAAAATTTCACGAAAATACTAAACAAATAAACATAACTTAAACAAATAATACATGAGCAAATGCATATTTTGGCAAGCAAAAAAAAAATATTTATCTGTCCTTGTTTAATTACTTCAGAGAAAAAAATTTGAAACGATTTTTCTCTACGTGGTGAAGATAAAACATCTTAACATGATTCGTAACAAAGTTCATGAATGGAGGTTGCATTTTTGTATCAAGCTTTATAATTTAACAAGTATGTTTAACGGACGCTCTTCAAGCTGTAAATATAACATAACCACTTCACATTTAATGCAAACGTAGTCGGCTAGTTGTATCTAACTAGCTTAACCACGTTTTAGAAATAAATATTTGACTGGTTGAACCGAGCTTAGAAGGGTTCCCTTCTGGCTAATCTTGATTAATCTATAAGGTCGAAATCTTTGAGGTCGAAACTGAATTTTTTTTCCGAAGACGAAAAAGTTTAAAATCACAAGGAAGTTGTAAACAATTTTTTCAATTTCAATTTTTTTCAATTTTTTTCAATTTGGTTTCATTTTTTTAAGGAGCTTAGAATCGACATCCATTAGGAATTAAATGTCATGATGTCTATTAGATGATGTAAATGAGATGATACCCTCTCAGTTATTTTAGCTCAATATTTAACATATATTTTTTATTGCTTTTGATTATAAATATAGCATAAATGTAAAAATATAAGTATAAATAAAAAATAAAGCAATAGAAAAGTAATATTATTAGTTATCTCGAGCCACCTTGTTTGATTATGTATTTATAAAATTACAATTACGATTACACTACATGGTTAAAAAAAATTATCTGCGACTTCAAATAATAAAATAAAGAAGAAAAATTAGACCAAAGATATTTACCCATTTTTCAAATTGCATCCAGAATTATTTCGCATCCATTCGTCTAAATTGCTTATAACTCGTTCGTCAAAAATGCGCTCGCTATTATTTGGTTGAAATCTTGAACTGAGGTTCGGCAGATTCATGTCTTGAATATTTATCTGTGAAAAAAGAATTTTGGCATTGAGACTGTAAACAAAGTTGTTTAACCATTGTCGTTTTACGGAATCGTTCGTCAAGCCCAGTTAACCACAAATTGCAAAGTGCCCCCCTCGAATTACTTTAATTGTAATTACGGATAAAATGGATGTTTTTGGTTTTGCTATTTCCCAGTTCTAACATCAACTGATTCATTTTAAAGGTTCTTTAAAAATTTGTAAAGTGTCAAGAGACGTTCGCATTTTGAATTTCTTCATATTTTAAATTTTTTCCCATTGACTTCATGAGATTAAATTTTAAATGTTTTAAAGATAAAAAAAATAAAACATTAACCTTAAAATATTTTATTTCAAACATAAAACTTAAATTTGGGCAATAATATCTTTATGATTTTTATTGGTTACACCTTATTGCAGTATTATATATGATTTATTGGTTACACCTTATTGCAGTATTACAATTATTTCTAAAGTTTCAAAAACTGAAACAAATCTTACCGACCACATCAAATCGCCTCTTAATTTTTCCACTGAATACTTGTTAAAGTAAAAACAGTTTCGGATACTCGCTGCATTTTAGCTGGTGAAATAGACCGTTAAGCAAAATTTTTTTGGAACTTTCTATACTTTCCGCATTCTCGATTTATTTTTTGAGTATTTTTTGAGATTTCTTAAATGTTGAGATAAAGGTTATTTAAAAAAAAAAAAATTTTTTTTAAATGTATTTTTATAAATCATTAACAAAGTTCACTTGTAAGCAAAGTAGTCAATTTATTTATTTATTTTCGAATTTTAGACTCTTTTACGATAGTGAAATTTATTTTAAAACTTTTACGCCTTCTTGCAAATTATTGGTTTTTGCGCTTTCTAAATATTTGATTTTATAATTTTCTTTTTTTTCTTTTCATTTAATATTCCTTTTTAAGTTTTTCTTTTTTTTTTTTTTTTTTTTTTCATTCATTTGATGTCAAGTCTAAAGAAATTATCAAAAGTTACTTAATTTTTTACATTATATAAACTTCAGTTCCCGGTGCATGATTTTTAATACTTAATTTTTTACATTATATAAACTTCAGTTCCCGGTGCATGATTTTTAATACTTAATTTTTTACATTATATAAACTTCAGTTCCCGGTGCATGATTTCTTTGGAACTTTGAGGAGTATAAAAGTTAGTATCTCAAACCATTACTTAATTAGGGCAAAAAGTTAACCTCACTAACAGTTCATTTACTTCAAACCTATTAACTTTGAAGAAGCGCGAGCGCAAACTTTGTCTATGCGCACGAGGATAACAGCGAACTGGTGTAAACGCAAACTAGAGGAAGTGTCAACGCGATGTAGAGACTGGATCAACTGCAAGTTGGACTAAGTACGTACTGGGTTACATTTTTACATTAACTTGCGCAACTGTGAATTGGTATACGTGCAGACAAGATGGAGAGACTGGATTAAATGCATATTGGATTAAGTACAAACTGGTATCAGCTCACCATAATTTAACCACTTTGTATTATATTTGCACTTATGTCAATAAGTGCAAATATAATACAGAGCCTGGGTAAGGTATAAAATGGAATACATGCGAACTGTTGTAAGACTTCACAAAAAGTACGATTAGGTATAAATAGGAAAGTTCAATTCGGTTCATATTTTGATGTTCTGCATTTTTTCATGGCGTCATAAAACTATTGACCTGAACAAAACTATCTCAGAAAAATCACGAGTTCAATCGTGCTTTCCTGAGAAACCAGAAGGCAATCGAGGTTGTGCAAATCAGCGTCTATGATACATCATAGGTTATTAGCTGTCATCAACCCGAAACTTTCTTGCAGACTTCCTGATGTTATTTCTTTTGCACGTTTTGTTCCACATTTTAATGTCTTTCTTTTTTCTTTTTTTTTTTTTTTTTTTTTTTTCTATTTTTGTGCAATTTGCAGGATGATTGTACAGAGTAATACGATTTAACTGTATTCCTTGATCACCTTGCGCAACTTGTACAGAACGTATTTTTGCATTTAACTACCGCCGAACATGACAGTTGCTTTCATATCATATTGATAAAAAAGCCACTAAGTAGTATTTAAAATCTGACTTCCTTATTCTATTGTTACATTCATTACAAATGATGTAACTGGTAGGTTGCGTACAAGCAGGGTACTTTAAGTATACGAAATTAGATATAATTAATAGAATCAGGCTAAACTTGGATCTAGAATGTATATAATAAAACAGCAGATTTTTAAAATGTTTTTTTCTATTATAGCAATATGCTTTTTTTTTCTAAAGTAGTTTACTCAAATGGAACTTTAAGAAATTTGAAATTTCGCGGCATTTTACAAATGAGTGGATTGCAGTCAGGGAATCTTTTATTTTATCGAAAATTTGTTTCTCTGAGTACTCCTCGAATCTTTGCAAAAAAATGACCAAAAATGTGGACAGACCACTTCGTTCGCCAAATTTAAACCCCGTTTAGTTATTGCCAGATCATCAAGTTCAATAATTCATTGTGAAACGTTTTTTCGTCAAAATCTCATTTTTATGAGAATTTGTAAGATTCGTGGAATGAAATCCACATAAATTTTTTAAAGTAATTTTCATTTTTTGTTTCCCGGCAAAAAGTTGTATGGTTAGCATTTTCTTAGGACAACAGATTATAAAACAAAATGTGAAAAACAATTTTTGCCTAAAACTCACCTTCGTTAAAGTTAATTTTGAGTGATCGTGTAAAAAGTCTCTGTAACTCAGCATTTCAATTTGAGCGGTTATGTTAAAAGTGACTCTGTTACTCAGCATTTCGAATTTGGGTCTAATTAAGAGATTAGAAATAGCAAATGATGGTGCTATGTTTAATTAGTGACAATCTGTCGTGTGAAGTTCACGGCAAGTTGTTTTTTAAACTAGAGGAATAATCCATTAACTTTATGTGACAAAAATATTGATCAAAATAAGAAATTGGGACATAGTTCGTGTAATATGCGCTCGTGTAATATTGTAATTGGGTTTTTATTGAAATTTACGGCGTTATATAAATTCTCTATTACACTCCATCAGTTCGCTCTTTCTACCAACTTGTGTAAAAACTTGCGGCGTACATAAGTCCAATTCGCACTTATTGTAACTCGTATTTAGTAAGAGACTGCAGTATGAGTTTGCACTTAATAAGGCAAAGAAAAAAACTAAGTTTTTATTTAAAGCATTAATGCTAACTTAAGAGCGACACTTTTATGGATTATTTACAGCGTTAATTACTATTTTTCCTCTTAATTTTGCCTTATTTTTACCATAGTTATGGATGTCACTCTAGCGCTTACATAAAGGAACAAACAAAATCAAAACTTAGGGTAATATTAATAGAACTAAAAACTCTAAGGTAACAATGGTCAATTCTTTTTAAAGATGATGGAGACAACTGTAACCAATTATGGGACACTAAAAACAGGAAATCATTTTGGTGTGGTTTTAAAGGGTGCGAAAACCAAAAAACTGACCGTTTCAAAGATGAAAACCGAAACCAGACCGCCGATATTTTAAGAAAACATCCAACTCCCCACATTTTATGTTTAACCTAATTTTTATCTCTATTATTTACTCATTTTTTAAGAATTATGTGACTTCATATGGATTTGTGATATTCGAATCTAAAGTCATCTATATTACTTTATATTTGATGATGTTAAAACATTTTAGGCGTACGCAAGGTTCGCCTCATTAAGAGTATGTTTGTTAACTTAAAACACGTGTGAGTGCGAATAAACGTTCCAAATTTCCAGCTTCCCCATTAATCTTGGAGGACACAACTACTTAAGAAACGCTAGTGACTGTTCCGTAATTTTTAAACCAAGTTAAAAATAATTGCGTTAATCTAATTTTGCTATGATCCATATGACCAAAACCCTGAATTAATAAATTTTTTATATTTTGAAATTTAAGTTAAAATCCGAAATTAATCGATTAAAATTGAAGTACAAAATCTGTTCTTAATTCTCGACTGAAAACCGAACTTAAAATTGTTTTTAGAGAAAGTATTTATAGCTTTTAGCACGACTAATCATAAGCGATAAGTTTTAGCTGAACATAATGCTGGCAAAGAGCTATGAGAAAATTTTTCAAAAGTTATTTTCAAGATTTTAACTAGGATTTTAACTTGATTTTAACTAGGGGAGAGCGGGGGATCTTTAAACGGGGGCAGCTTTTAAAAAAATGCATTTTTGAAGCGTTTTAGTATTTAATCTTAATAAAAATAAATATTTTGTGAAGATAGTATTTACCCTCGCACCTGTCACTTGTCTTTTCAGGCATTTAGCATAGACTGGACAAAATATATGATTGGTTTGTTTTTGTGGACAAATCGCAATCATTTCCATTAAAGTTGTAAGTTTTTCCTGAACACGTTTCTAACTCGTGAGATGTCTAATGTTATTTATAAGATAGTATCATCCATAACATTTACAATTAAGTAGAAAACGTCAATAATTGAGATATTTTTGTTGGGAAAAATCATCGTTTATTATTTAAAATGCCGTTTGGGCAGTTTTGATTAAAATGGATGGGGCACCTTTGAATCGTTGTTTGAACTTCGCGCACCTTATTGTTTGAATGTAACAGTCTGAATTTTGATTATTCAATAATAAAAATGGCTCGAAATTATAAAAAAAAAAGAGTGACAGAAGTCAACGAGGAAGATGTTAATAATGCTGTTCTCCAGTTTGCAAACTCTTTAGAGTGATTATAAGATTAGATAGTATAGAAAAAATAACTGATATTTATTATTAGAAACTTAAACTTAATGAAATTTAAAAATCAATGTTCTGTTTTAAAAAAATTAATCACTAGTTTTTTCCAATCGCCAGGTGTATTCAAAGCTGCCTCAGGTTGGGGCAGTTTTGAATATTTTCACGCACGTTAAAGAATTAAAAGTTCTGACTTAGTTTTTAGCTCAGAATTTTATCAAAATACTGCAGTTTTATTCCTTAATGATTGCTTTAACTATTCAGAAGAAAAAAGGGGTTAGAATAATTAAAATATTGATCTATAAAAAAGAGTTTAAGTAATGTTCAAAGCTGCCCGCTCTCCCCTAACTAGATATCAAGTTAAAACAACGAAATTATTTTCTCAGAATATTTATCTTAGAATATATAATTTTTATCTTATTACATTAGGACTTTCTTACAGCAAAGGACTTTGTAAAGCCATACCACGGTTCTTACTGAACTTTCAAAGTCCGTTTGTCCATATTTTGTTTACTTTAAGGTAGAAACCAGTGGCTCCCAAACTTATTTTTATTTATGATAATTATGAAAATGGGTGATAACTATTTTATTTTATATTAAAGTGTTTTCGCCTCATGACGTTGTTCACGCACTCCCAAATCATTTTAAGTTCCCACAGATCCCAATGTAGTACCAATGACTCCTGTTGTGTCCATAGTAACTACTAGTATAGCCTGTTTCACTTTCATTTTTACCCCAAAGAATTGTGGGTATTTCATTTTTACCCCAAAGAGTGGGTTTGTGTCGAATTACATTTCCTTTAAAAAGAAACTCAATAACAGTATATTACAATATTCTTCCAGCGGCGGCACTTTTCTGAAAGAAACAGACTTACAATATGGTTTTATTGTATAAACTGTTTTGTTTTAAAAAAACACCGCCCTTTGAAATTGAAAAAAAAATAGGAAAAAAATAAAATAACAAAACTAAAATAACTATTCAATATTAACAATTAAAAATATAAACAAATATTTGTACATACACGTGTGCGTTTTTATATATATTAAAGAGCTTACATATTAGAACTGTAGTAAAAGAAAACCGGTCCAGCAAATTACATAGAAAGGAAAGTTGCTTATATTATCTTGGTTTCCATGAAATGTTATTCAACCCCTGAAATTGTCTTTTTAAATGTGCCGAGTCTGACCAAGGAGAATTTAAGTAACTATCAAAGTCATCTTGTTCTAACTTCTAAAGAAAAAAAAAGTATTTAAAAAATTTCGAAATAAAAAAAAAACATTTAAAAATATTTCAAATTTCCTTAAGTAAAATACGTAAATTAACCTTATGGGAACTTTTTCAACTGCAAGTTTTATAAATGGTACACTTTGAAAACATTAGAAAATAAATATTGAATTAAAAAGAAGTTTGTGAAGTCAAACAGAATCACTAAGTATTATCATCAATACAGGCCACCAAAAATAATCTTGCATTTTGTTGATAGTGCATTTCATAAATCCCAACTCAAGTTCATAGTCTCAAGTAAGTTGTAAAATAATTGTAAAAATGATATATATATAGAATATATAGAAAATATATATATATATAGATAAATATATAAAAAGTCATTTTCAGTAAATTTTGAGGATAAAAAAAAAACCTTTATTTCCTCTTGACGTCTGTAGTAATAAGCCATCATTGCTTTCTGTTCCTCTTCATTAATGATGGGTTCACGTGAAGGTGCATTTTGAGTTTTCTGACATTAAAAGAAACCTTTAAACAATGGAGTAATGAACTCTTCAAAGTAAAAAAAAAAAAGGATTTTTGTCTAACAGTTCAATGGCTACATACAAGAAAATTACTGAGAATTGATGATCATAGAAAATATTAAAATCAGTTTAAAAACCTTTTGAAGTTTGACCACTACTGTAGTTTTCTCATTTTTGCCAATGTAATCTTCTAGCTTTTTACCATGTTGCAATTCTTTACCAGCCCACCACAAAGTAGAATCAGAATCAAGAACTTCTTTTAATGCCTATATGCATAAACAAATTTATTAGACTGCAACTCTTCAATAAGCAATAAGAGAAAAAAAAAAAAAAACTTTCATCAGAGGATTTTTTAGTGTAAAAAGGTACCAAGAATTAAACTCAAAGAAAAAATCAAACAAACAATAAAAACCTGAGTTCCAGACAAGTCTTCATTTCCATCTATCTCCATTTTGATTGGATCATAAGGAGGAAGACCCATGGGGTATACAATCATTATTGCACCTCGCAATTTATCTAAAGCATCCTGAACATCTTTGTACAAAAGACATTTGTTCACTTTAACCAGATCCTGTAGTAGAAATTAAAAGTTTAAATTAGATGCCTAATGTATATATAATATGTGGATAAACAACCTCAAAAAAATTTTATTATCATAAATAAAAGTATTCTTATTAATATTACAGAAAACCTTTTGTTAAGAGACAATCAAGTACTTTGAAATTATACAACTAAAAACTTGATGAAAATACAAATGAAATCATGGAATAGATTTCAACTCATAAAGAAAGAACTTTTCCTTAACTCAGATTTGTGTTGTCTCGTGATTAGATTCCAAGTTTTTTAATCCTAATTTAAATTTTAAGAAAATAGAAGAAAATTGGAGTAAAACATACTTTGGAAACTTGAGTTTTAGCATCATGACGTGTTCGTTTAATTACATCTGCCATTTTTGCATTGGGTGAGACCCCATTCCTTCTCCCAATAGGGTCTTTGTTTAAGACACTTCCACCTTGAGGATAACAACTTTTTGACCATGCATCTTGTAACTTTAACTCAGAAATCTGCTCATCTGTCAGCCCTTGCATGTTAGGGGGTAACATAATACCGTGCAACTCTAATAATTCCATTTCTAAAATGTGAATAATTCATTTTAACAAATTTACAATATTTTATGTTATATTAAATTAGTTTATATTCATTACAAAAATTTATGTCATTACATTTAACAAATTATACAAGAAAAGAAAAAAGAAAAACCATGATAAAGGCTGTCATTGATTTAAGTAAGCCTTCAACAAACAATGCTTTTTGAGTTTTCAAAAACTTAAAAATTTGTATAGGATGTTAAAAAAACAAATTAATTATATTAATAAAGTGATTTAAAAGTAAATATCATTCAGATGTAAGAGGTTGTTTTTATATTTCTCAAAATCCATTAGAGTTGTAACAACAGCACATCAACTCTTATTCTATTAAATTATCTGTATCAGACATAAAACCTTTAGGTACCATTTTTATAACACTATTGGGTACCATCTTTTAAAATCTTTTGGATACCTTGTTTTAAAATTTCGAAGAGATATTTAAAGATCATAAGTACTGAGTTTAAGTTTAAAGTTCAACGTACCATGGAATAAACGATCAATTTTGAGTCTCCCATTGTAAATCTTTACCAGCTCTTCAATGACAACACTTACTTGTTCTTTAACTGTTGTTTCAAAAATAAACTGGCTTTCGTTACCTCTTTTGACATGAAGTTTAACCATTATTAGTTTAACTAAACAATAAAAGAATATTTAACATCACAATCATTGAGAGTTAGTTGGCATTTGAAGTTCGTCATTTAACATGATATGTTTTATGAATATGCTAGCATATTTAACTAAAATAGTATTATCTAAAATTTAATTCATAACTCTAAATACAAATTTAAAAATTTTACACTAATTAAAACTTGATAACTATCAGTGGAGTTATATTTTATTATATAATTGAGATACTGTTCACAACACAATCTGATCCAATTGTTAAAACACGATCTTTGCTAATAACCAGTCCTTCTATTGATCCACAATGGAGTTTATGCATTGCACAGCACTTGTAATCATGAAGATTCCAAATAACCAAGTACCCATTCTGAGTTGTAACAATTAGAAAATCCTTTTCAGCATCAATTACCAGGTATGTAAGAGTGTGCCATCCATATAACTCATAAGTGTTAAGAACCTTCAGCAGCTCAAAGGTGATCCCATCATATACTCTTGCTGTTCGATCATCAGCACAAGTGATTAAGAGGTTTTTCAAAGTTGAAAGAAGTTTCCAATCAACTGATGTCACTGCAGCAGTATGTCCAGTAAGTGTGCAAAGAATTTCACCTGTAAAAAAAATGTAAAAAGTCAGGCAAATAATACAATTAACCATATAAATCATAACGATTGGGTTTAAAAAAATCATGCAAGACTAACTTTGTAGAAAACTTTTAAAACACACCAGAAATCAATGAGAACTTACCACTTTGTGAATCATTTATCAGACAAGTCTGATCTTCTGAAGCTGTAGCAATTTTATTGTCATCAGGACTCCAAGCTAGACTCCAAATTTCCATATCTAGCATTTGGCCATTTATAGGCTTTGGAATGTGCTGAACTTTACAATACAAAATATTAAATATCAAAAACCCATTATTAGAATCTATCTTTAATGAGAATATGTACAAATATCCCAGAGTTGTACATAAAGCCAGCATTGTCTTTTTGTTGTTGGACTTAAGAGATACAACTCCTCCAATAAAGTTGTAAACTTCTTGAGGCTCACAATCCTTGCTGCACATGTTCCATTGGTACAATTGTCCTTCTAATAAACCAACTAAAAGTATATTATCAAACCACAGTAAACATCGAACACTGTTTGTAAAGCAAATCTTATTTATTGGTGTTTCTATTTTGTTTTGCCATAAAAATACTTGTCCAGTTAAATCTCCTGAAGCAACAATATTAGTGCAACTCACACTTATGCCACAACCAGTGACCATATGAAATGATAAACCTAAAGATTGTTGAATAACTGACTCTGAAATAGTTATGTAGTGAAGTGACATCATTCCACCAATCCAAATGCTTGAACTACAGTTCAATGAAGGTTGTACAGAAACAATAGAACCTGTTGGAGCATCTAAAAAAAAACAAAAAAAAAAACAACATAAAAGCATATGGAGCAAACAACATAAAAGCGTAGGGAGCCAAGTTTTGCACTTTCAACGAGTGTCTAATGCGGATAATTAGCATTGAGGTTCATTTCTTAAATGATATTTTTGAGAAGGAACTTTACAATTGCAGTTATTCTGAAATTCAAAAAAAATTTTTGAATAACAATGGGAAATTCAGTTTTCCAATTTTCAATCATTTTTAGTGATACCAAAACCAATTGTGAATGTTTAAAAAAAAAAAAAATTTGCTTAAAGGAAAAAACTCTAAAAAGATTTCACTGAGGGCCAGTGAATAATAGTCATATAGTTGAGTAGCCAAAGACAGAATTTTGAGCAAAAACATTTAGTTGAAAATCTTAGCTGAAATTGCTAAGATTTCCAAACCTCTCAACTGCCATTTTGTAAACAGGAACTTATTATTTTATGCAATAGAACACTTTATCAACTATAAAATAAATCAATACAAACTATCTGAAAAAAAAAAAAAAAAAAACATAATTAAATCAAACATCTAAAAAAAAACAAACAAAAACAATCTTATACAGGGTGTATACTTAATTTCTGACCCCCCACATGTTACAAACACAAGATTTTGAGTTGCTCTCTTAAATGCTACTTAAAATATTACCGTGATATTATTCTACCTGTGTACAAACGTGCAGCTGATGATAAGACCATCTTTCCTGTGAGAAATAAAGTTATTCTGATGCAAGATGGAGCAACTTGCCACACGGCAAGAGCAACAATGAATGTGATCAACAGAGACTTTCCAGCAGTGTGGACCGACTGGCCTGGCAACTCGCCCGACTTAAATGTCATCGAACATATTTGGTCAAGACTCCAGGACAGTGTTTTACACAATCCTCGACCTCGTAATCGTGAACAATTGATCAGACGTGTTGAACAGGAGAGGGCTGCCATTACGCAAGAAGAGTGTTTTCGCCTAGTAGAAAGCCTGCCAAGGAGAATTACCCAATGCATAGAAAGAAATGGACAAAATACTGATTACTGACTATTAACATATATTCTTTGTCTAATTAAATTGATATGACAGTAATAAAATGGTATGTGTTGAAATACCGTATTCTTAAACCGAGATATAGGGGGTCAGAAATTAAGTATACACCCTGTATCTTGTATTTTGCTGGACAGAAATTGTGATGTATGAGTTTGCAGAAGCTTTCTTTGACAAAGTGACTAAGAGCAAGTGCTTTCTTTATTGAAGAACTGAAATTGAGAAATGTAAGCAGCAATGTAATTAAGCTTGAGTTTTTTATATACACCAAGATTGAATATGAAGAAGTATTTTCTTCCAATTTCAAACTAGTTAATTTCAACCTTTGATTTTAGGAATTAAGAAGATGTAAATGTAAGAAACTATAACTGTCACAAATTACTGCTGTAATTCGTGACAGTTTTGGATTTTTCTTGGAATCTTTTTTCAATTTCACTTTTAATGATTAAATTACAAAGTATTTAAAAATTAATTATTGAACTATAATAATAGAACAAGAAAAGAACTCATATACTCATATACTTGATGTTGCCAACAAACTTAGAGATCACCTAGTTTGTTATTATCAATATATCAGAAATGTACTAGACCAATATCTTTAAAAACTTTATAAATAAGTTTTTAAAGAAACTATGGGAAAATAAATTTTAGTTTTTAGTTTTAGCACTTTAAATTTTATTTAGATCTTTTAGCATAAAGATGATGCCAAAGTGATCAGTTATATGCTTCAGGTTTGCAAACCAATACTATTATCAAAGAAGTCCTTAAATTGGTTATAGGATATCATTCCAGATCACTACAACATATCTTGATCCTCAATTTTACAATTTACAAGCTGTTGAAATGATTGCATGCTGAAACCTCACCTTTATACCTCCTGAAGAGTAAATTTAATGAAAGTAAATTTTGATGAAATTATCAAGTAAGGAGATTATTTTTTGTTTATTTTAGTTTCTTCATTTAGGTCAATAGGAATTGTGATAACAAAAATAGTAGCTAAAAGTTCTATTTTCTTATCTCGCAACTCAAAAAGAGAAATAAAACCATTAGGAGCATCTAAAGAGCAAAAAAATACAAAATCCAACATCAATTTGAGCTGATAAAGTTCGAAAGCAATATCTTAGTATCTTAGTATCTTGAGAGCTCAGTTTGTATGTCACGTTGAGATTTATATGAAAACCAAATGAATATAGCCCTCTATGTAATCATCTAAATTGAATAGACCCATTAACAAATAACATTTAACATATAAGGCAATATTTAACACAACTACTGGCAAAATTGCATCTGGAACTGGCATCTGTTTGCTTCTTCTCAGACATGGTAATACTCAAGACAAAACAGAAAAAAGTAGTTAAACTAAAGCAGTAACAGATATTAAAAGAAAATCCAGATAGTTCAATATGATATATAGGAAAGGAAGAAGACCTGAGTAATTTTTTGAACTTCAAGTCAAACTTTACAGCTTATGAATAACTAAAAAAATTTGATTAAAACTCTTAAATTTGTTGGTAGTTCTATACAGTAGTTTATATATATATATATATATATATATATATATATATATATATATATATATATATATATATATATATATATATATATATATATATATATATATATATATATATATATATATATATATATATATATATATATATATATATACCTTTGTAATCCTGCATCAAAATGCCATCAGTACTCCAAATATCTATTTTTCCTGAAAGATAAGACACAGTTAATAAATACTCTCCATACCACATACAGACTTGAGGTGAGCCAGTAGCCTGTATTATTGATATCAAATCCAATGTATCAGCATTATAGAAGGCAAATATTCCTTGACTAAGACCTAAAGCAAGTTTTTTTTTGTTAACGTCACTCAAACAGTGAATGACTGAAACATCTTCACCAAGTGGTCTTATTCTCATTATCAATGAATCGTTTGTTTGTAAACAAATTTTGTATATATCTGAAGTTTTTTCTGTTTGATAAATAACTATTATATGATTTCCATAAAATATGCATAAGCTGAAACAACTTTTATTGACTTTACCATCAGCATTAGTTAAACCTGTTGGGGACATATATTGCAGGACTTGTTCAATTAGAGGTGTGTTTACAGGTTCCATCACATTTTTCAAAGAGTAAACAATAAGCATACTTTTTGGACCTTTTGATAAAACAGCAAACAGTGAACCATCCTCTGACCAAGCACCATAAATTACATAATTTGAAGGAAAGTTAAATGTAGATATAAGATCAAACCTTTCTGTCCATAATTTCACTTCTCCACTGTAAGATACAGTTAAAACACAATTTTTTTTACTCTTTAACATTACTACAATAAGATCATTGTGAGCCTGAAAATGCATTATTTTTTGTTGTGTTACTATGTTCCAACAAATTACACAGCTTCCCAGCGGTGCATAATAATTAAATTTTTCACAAGAAGGAAAACCAACTGATTGACGTAGAGAAGCAACTCCCCAACAATTTTTTACAGAAATACCTAACATTTTTATTTAATAACTAGAAGTAACTAATGAAATATCTTTTAAACCATTCAGTCATGATACAAAGTAGCGTATACAATTTTTTATTGATAAAAAAAATGAAAAAAAGTAATAAAACCTCATGGATTTACGCCATTATACTTAAACACTTTCACTTTTTTATCACCGTCAACAGCTGTGAAAAAAACGGAAAAAATTTGTTAGTTTTCTTAATTTTAGTTTGAATCCAGCAACTGTAAAGCAATTCCAAGAATGCAGGTCTGTTAAACTAAATTTTGTTTATGATGCACGGGAGAGCCCCCCCCCCCCTCCATTTTTTTCATGTCTTGTACGGTGAATCAAATGCCCCTTGAATTTTAAAAAATTACCGGTGGTGTATGTTCCTTGCATTTTTGTTTTTCAAAATTTTTGTCAACGGTTTTATTACATTTACCTTTTTGTATGAAAAAATAGAAAATAAAACACATAACAATTATCTAAAGTATTCTTCTTTATCAAAACACTTCCTATTCACTTAGAAAAACCAAATATGTTAATTAACAATTATTATTGAAAAAAAATGTCCCAACTGTTTAACAACATCATCATCATCAGTATGTGGATCTATGTTCGGTATTGCTACCCAATTATCGGCACACGTTATTTTGGAATTCAGTTGTTTCAATTTCTAGTAACAAAAAAATTTTTTAGTCATTTTTACTTGAACATTTATTTTCTTCTTGGATGTGTAAGTTTTAAAAAAATTTGAACTCTTAAACTTTAAATATAGCAGTTTTTTTTTAAAAATTGCGTTGCTTTACTGACCTCAACAAAAAAAAAAATGTCTTTTGAACAGAGGAATCGTTAAATCGACAGTCGGATATGTTTTTGAACTTAATTCTCATCAAATCAAGCCATAAATCAAAGGTATCCACGTTCTCACCGAAGGCTTATTTTGGATCAAAGTAGACTTCCAAACTTATTTTGGATCAAAGCAGACTTCCAAACTTACAAAGTTCAACTTAGCTTGATAAACTCTTCTTTGATTTTAGGAAAAACGAAACTTTAAACTTTTTTTTTGCTAGCTAATTTAGATTCTTTTGTTAGGTGGATGCAATCATTTAAAATGTCGAATGTCTTAAAAATCGATTCTTTGTATCTAAAATGAATGTAATTTTTCAGAATTCGTTTTTAAGTGTTAAGCATTGCAATACCGAACTTGTGCGGGTTGAAATACCGAACAGGCTCGGTTTTTGTGAATAAACACACGAAAATTATAGATTGCAGATTATTTTTTTATTAAATATTTTAATAATAAACCCTCCCCTATTGGAATAATTAATCCTTTACGTTAAAAATACTTTACATCTAACCTATAACCAGCAGAAACTCTGAATGAACCCCAAATTTTACTCAATAATTCCAAACTTTAAATCGCAACTGAACTTATAAATATAACATTCTTTAAAAAAAATTACCCAGAAATCAAGTTTTTCAATTTCGATTTTTTTAATATTCTTAGAATATTACTTTTCTGGGTCAGATACAAGACTCATACAAAAATAAAGATGTATTTCAACTTCGAAGGATATGTTTACACTTAGAGGTTGAAAAGTAATGCTCACAGAAAAACCGCAGTTCTTAAAATGTAACAAACAAAAATAGTGTCAAAGGGTTAAAGATCTAATTTTTGCTTTTCGAGTATATATAGCTAAATATAGGTGATCAAACATATATAACCCACATATAGTAGAGGCAAAAGAGGGTTGAACTAAAATGTGGATAAATGCGGAAACTAAAAAAAGAAGAGGAGAAAGCTAAGAATGCAGCCTGAATGTCCAGTTAAGATTGCAGCTTCATTTAAATTAAGGTCAACTTTTCCTTCCAGCTGTTCTTACTTCAGTTCTACTTACCAGGGTCTTTAAACATTTGACGTTGTCTCCAAAATGCAACTTTCATTTTTAAATTGAAGATTTTTTAGTATTAGTGTGTTAGTATTTTAGTTTAGTATTGCTGACCAGGTTTCTTTTGATGAAAACATTTTTATAACAGTAGAACCTAGAGATACTTGTTTAAAATTTAGTAAAAAGTTTGATTTGTGTGACTTCCCTTATTCAAACTGTCTTATTGTTTATTTTATTGTTTCAATAAGAATGTGGCCCAAGAAATCCTATAAATATTTAAATTCTTTAAAAAAAAGAAAAAAGGTAGAGTTATCTCCATTTTTTAAAGTACCATATAAATTTACATGGCCAGGTAACATGGAAAGAAGAAAAGAAGAAGAAGAAGAAGAAGAAGAAGAAGAAAGAAGATGATTTCAGTCGTTATTTAAATTATGTTGTTGATAGCTTTACAGAATCTCAGCCTTCCTTACCCGTTGATGTAATAAATTTGCTAACAACATTTGACAGAATATCAAAAGGTTCTTCTTTTGCAAGGAGAAATGAATTTCTTCATTCAGACGTAAGATGAATTTGTATTATTTCATAAGTAACATGTATTTGATTGCTTTTATCCTATCGGTTACACCGAGTTTACAAGTTTAAAGGACAGAGACTTTAGCTTTCATCAAGGGCTCAAAACTGGCCGTGGTTGCATAATATAAGTCAATGGTTTACAAAGCCTTGTAAAGAAAAACAAAGTTTAATCATAGTGACATACAAATCCGACTCTGGTTCGATTGACTATTCTGAATGCAATCTATACATTCTTGACGCACACAAACACGGTGACAAACAAATAATACTAGGAGCCAATATTAATTTGCTAAAATTTGATTTTTTTGGAGGAATCAAAGTTCTTATAGATTTCGTTTTTAGAAAAGAAAATAAACGAAGAAAAAAAAAAAGAGTTATATTTAATTAGCTAGATTACGCAAAAAAAAAAAAAAAAAAGCTTGAATACTTTGCCAACACATTAAATATTCTTGCAGCCGTACAATCTTGCGTGTTTTTAATTCCCACCACTATTGAGTTTGCGTGGCAGCAGAGGTATAGTGACAATCGACAAATGGATTTTTAGAAGGCAGGGTTGTTAATATCTTTATTTTCAAAATTAGAACTGCTCTCACTTATATTAGTGGCGTTGGTTCTATTTCACTATGCGCTTACTTGATTACTTTCAAAAACTAATTTTTCACTGCTGTGATGCAATATCTTGTGCTTCTGGTAAATATTTGTACCAAAAAGCTACAGTTTGTAAAGCGTCACTATTTCTGAGCGGATTTTCAAGATTTGAGAAAATGTGAAACGGATGTTGTGAACGTTTGCTTGTCGGCCTGAAAACACAGTTAGCAGTCGGACGGCGTAGTTTAAAAAAAAACCGAAGCTACTTCATCCAAAAAAGCTGCAAAGAAAGCTAAAAAGTTATCTTAAAAAGTTAGAAAGCTAAGCCTCACAAGGTAGTGATAACTGATGCTATAGATTCACTCAAAGACTCCTATGAAAAAGAACGCCAAGTTACCAGTTGCTAAAAAATCCGCGGTAAAGAAAACCAAAACAGCACCTAAGAAGAAAGTCGCAATAAACAATGCCACCGCAAAAGTTAATAAGAAATAACCTGTCCTGCTCAATTCTTTATCAAAAAGCTATTTTCATTACCACACATTTCTCTAAAGAACAAAGTTCAGGCATAGAACTTTGTTTAAGTTATTGTCTAAACAAATAAAGTTTTTAGCAGATTTGTGGCTATAAAAATAGCTGTTTTATTTTAAAGTATACTTTTAAGCTCGTTCTCCACTGATCCTTCTGGCCAACTGAATGTCTTTAGGCAAAATGGTGATACGCTTTGCATGGATGGTGCACAAGTTGGTATCTTCGAAGAGGCCTACAAAGTATGCTTCCGAAGCTTCTTGTAGAGCTAACACAGCTGTGCTTTCCTCATCAGAAAAGTTAAATTTTATATCACATTGATTCAGTATGAAGCAGTAAAAAGGACATTTGTATTTGAAATATCCTCAAGTTTCCTAAAGTGGGCGGTGCTTTAGGAAACCTGATGCTATTGCAAGTACTGTATGTCGCCCACTTTCGGAAACATGAGGATATTATTTATCCACATCACAAGCCTGCGTTTGTAAACGAGATTTTAAGAACATGATTTTTCTTATTGTGAAGAGAAAAATCATGTTCTTGAAATTACTGGTGCATCTTATCGTCCTTAAGAAAGCCAAAATTCAGCTTTGCATTCCTCATTTGAAAGTTTATCCAGATTCAGAGCTACTAAAGTTCAAATATGATGAGTCAAATATTTTTGAAAAAACAAAACAGCAAAATACTTCATGTAGCATATTAGAACTGTCAGTGCTTTAATCTGAAAAATATTTAAAAGTTGTTATTTAAGTTTTCATCATAAGCTTGGAAGAGAGCAGTGCTATTTATTCTCAAGCAATCTATTTTGCTTATTTTCACTTAAGGAATCAAAACGGAAAAGTCTTATTATCGCGTCAAAGGGATGTTTTATGGAAATTCAAAATTATTTGGGATGTAAAGGAAGTTTTATAACCAGAAGCGGAAACATTTGTATAATTTGCCCAAAACTGATGCGGATCTGCAGAAGCAGACGTCCATTTTATCTCTAGGAACTATCGCCATCCATTTTATCTCAAGGAACGATCGCCAAGTCTAAATTCCCTTAGCCAACCTTATCGACATTGTAATTTCGGAAACTCACTAATATTTGACCATCTGAAATATTTGTTTATTTGTCAATAGTGCAAAAAAATGTTATAGAAAAATATTAAACTTTAGTGGTGATCAAAAGTGAATGAGTAGTTGCTATATAAATTTGTGAGAAGTGTGACTATCTACAAAGAAAGTCCCAGGACGCTTCATGTTTAATTCATTCAGTGTTTCATGCAACTGTTTTGCTGTAAAGCTGTATCTCAATTTAAACTGTTCATCAATTCCAATCATTTAGCGTTTGTTTTTTTTTTAAAAAAACGTGCTTTTCTTTGGTTTTTTTTTTAAAAAAACAAACAAAGAAATCCTTTGGAGCTCTATTTGTAAAGGTATCCCAAGTTTCACATTCAATGAGGCTTCCTTAATTTCTCATTTATCAAGGTTTCTTTTCAAAAATGCCGAGTACCATGCAGTATTAATGGTTTTAGAATCAGCATCTGCTAATGCTTGCCGATTTTCTAAAACTATTTCTGATGGATAAATCTTGATATAAATTTAGGAGGGTTTACATCACTCATTCTTTATGAATGCCTGACCCAAGCCATAAAAAGCATTAAAAATGAGAAACAATTTTTTAAAAAAAGCTCCTAGAACCATAAATTACACATAAAAAAAAGCTTCAAGAACCATAAATTAGACCAATAAAATACTTAAATAGATCCATAAAATACTTTTACACTCACATTTTAATTTATCCTGAGACAAATTCATTGTATGAATCAAGAGCTTTTTGTTGCTTTTGTATGCTTTTTATTGCTCCTTATGAAGAGGGTTCGGAGCGAATAAAAAAAAGTTACTATATCGGGCTTGGTAGTTTTTGGATAGTCATTAATATAATCTGAGAAGTCGTTCTAAAGAAGATATGGATAAATGTTGTTTATGAAAATATTTTATCAAATTATCTTTACTCTAATTGGGAATCAAGCTTCGACAAATATTCACCTTGAGATATTAAATATTCGTAGGCTACGTAATTTTTACATCAATGTTTGTTGTTCGCATAATTTATTCGCGAATAATTAAAATATACTAGTAGTGAGACAGAACGGTCAATATTTTTGTTATTAAAGAGTTAAGAAATGTTTACATGGAAACATGAACGCATGGAATCATCTGTCTTAAACTTAGGAAACGATTTTAGACAATCCTAGACCATCCTCTATAGAAAAAAAGGTTATGTTTAAAAAAAGATTTTATCATTATCTTATGTTTCTGTTATTGTTAATTTTTTAAATGTTTTAAAACGAAAACGAAATGGTCTATAATGGAATTGATTCCGCTTTTAACATTATTTGTATAAATTTTTCAAAATTCTATGCTCAAAAGAATTCATTCCTAGTAAAAGTTAATATTTTTTCCTCCAGAATCTCTTAAAGAGTTATAAAGTTAATTTGGAACTCATTTAGTTCACAAAATTATAAACATGAAAAATTGAAAATTAGTTTACTAAGATTAATAGTACTCACTTTTATTAAAATTATTATTGTTAACATTTAAGTTATTATTATTAATGTTTAAGTATATGCTTCTGAATGTTTAACAGATTCATATTTCAGAATTAGTTTAATAAACTCTGCTCTGTAGACTTTTTACTCAAACGTGACTAAAAATCTAGTTGACCAAAATGAATTTGCTGATGAACCATAATTAAATTAAATCTTTGTATAATTCTGCAAGAGATTGCAGAGAGATTGAGTCTATCCCACACTGAAATTGAAATTTATATGCGATATCTTCTACTTGTTATAATAATTTGAACTCTACATTAATTGGAAGAGATTTAATTATGAATCAATATTTATCTACCTTGTGTAGATACACTCTCTAATTTTATGTACCTTTTTATGATAATAAAATCAACCTCAACCTTTGAAAGCTAAAGTTTGATTTAAATGTCATAATGTAATTTCTGTAAAATATATAATTTTTTAAATACAAATTCTTTAAATCCAGTATTAAAAAATTTTGTTTACATTCGCTGGTTCACAAAATATTTTTGTGACCACAAAATATTTTGCCATCTCAACTATTCAGATCTCTGTAATTTTTGGTAGTTAGTTTTTTGATTACTTTTTAAATCATAAATCCTAATTAAACAAAAATTTTCTATATTTTAAAATATAACTAGTTTGAGTTAGTTGCAGGTTTTCACAATCTGAATTAGAATTTACAGGATTATTTGCAAAAATATAATTAACTTTTTACAAGCTTTTTAGGTACAACTGTTTTGCAATTTTAAGGTTTTATAGGTAATATAAATATTATAGCATTTATAAAATAGTTTATTTTAATTTATATTTTCTGCTAATTGGAATGACAAGTTATTTTTAAATTTTGTTATTTAAAAATTATTTTAAGCTAGCTATTATATTGAAAATCATTAACTTAATTCTTAATTTTTTTTTCTATTAAATTTAATTCTATTTTATTATTTGGATTTTAGATCTTGTTTTTAGTTAACTTTTAATGATATTTCTTTATCACCCAAAAACTGCAGTTTCCAAGAGTTATAAACAGTCATGGCTGCTCCAAAAATTATAAAACTTGATGAAGTAGTTGTAAATCGCATAGCTGCTGGGGAAGTTATCCAAAGACCTTCTAATGCCATCAAAGAAATGATTGAAAATTGTCTTGATGCTAGGTCAAAGTCTATACAGGTAACTTTAAAAAATGGTGGTCTAAAACTTATCCAAATATTAGATGATGGATGTGGTATTCGCAGGGAGGATATGAGTATCGTTTGTGAACGCTTTACTACAAGTAAATTAAGTTCTTTTGATGATTTGAAATCAATTAGTACCTATGGTTTTCGTGGAGAAGCTTTAGCAAGTATTAGCCATGTAGCTCATTTAACTATTACATCTCGTACAGCTGATTCACAATGTGCATACAAAGCAATGTATGAGGATGGGAAAATAGTTCCATTGCAACAAGGTGGTGCTGCTGAAGTTCGTCCTTGTGCAGGAAATAAAGGTGGAAGTCTATTAGTATAAGTTTTGAATGGAAATATTTTTAATGTTTATATTTTCTAAAAGTTTTTAGCTGAAAAATTTTTTAATTGATTTTTAGCAAATGACATCTGGGATTTAAAGTGAAGTTTAGGAAGAGATATTTATGTATATTATATTTTTTGCAAAATATTGCAGGTACACAAATAGTAGTTGAAGACTTATTCTACAATGTTGATGTTCGAAGAAAAGCCCTTAAAAATCCAAATGAAGAATACAATAGAATTGCTGATATCATAAGCAAGTATGCTATTCATAACCCATCGGTATCTTTTACACTAAAAAAGTTTGGGGAAAGCACAGCTGGTATTCGCACTCAGCCTGACATGCAGGTTGTTGATAATATAAAAAATATATATGGCCCAACTATAGCTCGTGAGTTGCTACCTGTTACTCTTGAAAACACTTGCTATGGTTTTAAAATGGATGGGTTTATCTCTAATGCTAACTACTCAATGAAAAAATGTATTTTTTTGTTGTTCATAAACCACCGGCTTGTTGAATGCAATAGCTTAAAAAAGGCATTAGAAGCTGTTTATCTTAATTATCTCCCTAAAGAGAAGCACCCATTTTTGTACATGAGTTTAGAATTAAATCCAGCAAATGTTGATGTAAATGTGCATCCCACAAAACATGAAGTCAAGTTTTTACATGAAGAAGCCATTATTGAGGAAGTACAAAAATGTATAGAAATGGAGTTACTTGGTGCAAACAAGTCTCGACACTATTATACACAAACTTTGCTACCAAAGTTAGTAGATGCTGGGATTGATTGCCCTGTTTCAGGTGCAATACAAGATTGTTTTTAAATTTTAAATATTTAGAGTGTATTAAATTCAAACTTCTGGTATCTTTCTTTCTGCTTTATTTTCAGATATTCTTCCAAACAAAAATGATTCAAAAGATGTGAAAAGAGTATATGATCACCAACTGGTGAGAACAGATTCTAGGGAAAGGAAAATTGAAGCATTTTTCTCTACTTCATCCTCTTTAATCCATTGTGATGCCAACGAAACTGAAATCACAAACGAAAGGTAAAATGTAAAATGTTTAATGCATTTTGTATGTTTAGCAGGTGCAGGTTAAAGTCTAACCAATAAATATAATATATTTAAAAAAATCATTGTGAATACAATATTATAACTAAATATTATTAGTGTGATAAGTACAATGTAAAATATAAAGTTAGTTTTAACATTAAAATTAACAGAGCACCAACTCTAACTGCACTCAACCACATTTAAGGAAAAAAGCTTTGATTTTAATAAAAATATTTACTGCTAAAATAGACATAATATTTATTTTTCATAATTTTAAATGTATATCTCTTTTTGTTAAATCTTTCAAAAAAGCAAACCTGTTGTGAGTTTTCCTTTTATGTGATATCTTTGTTACCCATCCTTTTTAAAAGTGTAGTAAACAAATTAAGTATTCAGATCCAGAGTTGCATTCATCTTCATTTTGATCATGGTTTTCTTTATTTTTCAACTTTATCTTTGCAGGTTGAAATATAGTGAAAGCGCATTTAAACATTTATAGTCAACCATCAAATTACTTAGAAGTCAATCTTTCCATGGACTTAAAGTCTTCTTAGTAGCCTCATATGCAATTAAAAAGTTGTTTCTCTTTTGCTTGGTAATTAACTAAGTAAACATCTTACTTAGCCAGGCTCAGGCTTGCTAGTACAAGCGGTATATAGGAAGTATCTTGTGTTTTAAAGTAGATCTACTTGAGTCTCCTTAAGAATTCAAGTTAAAGCTCTTTATTGGAACCATTTCTTTGTAACAAACTGCACATTGTTGTTTCATTATTACTAAGTGTGGTAACTACAACAATGTTCATTGCAAAGAAATAATTACAAAATTTTAGATTTTTAAATTTACAATTTTTGAAACCAAAGATTAAGAATTTAATGATAAACTTATGAATAATAAATAATCTGCTTCTTTTAATATTGATATAATTACTTAAGATTTTGAAAATGAATGTGGCATTGCATGTTAATCTTGTTGAAATTCTTTAATACTGAAATCTACTTAGTTATATTTTGTTTTGAATAGAAATCATTCTTTTTTTTTTTTTTATTGTTACTATATTGTTCTGACAAATAAGAAAAATAATTTAAAAAATTTAAAAACAGTCTGGTTTGAGTAACCTAAATCTTCAATCCCTTTTGAATAGATCCTCTGAGAGCCGAAATGAAGTAGCAACCTACCCTGGGGTTTCGGAGCACTCGATTTTGAAAGAACATACTCAAGGTTGTATCTTAGTTGTTACTAATATTATAATTAAAGCAGGGGGTGGTGTGGGGGGAATAGAGTCAAATACTATGATTCTGTTTCTGTCACTGATATTCTCTTGTTTTCAATTAGCATTAATTTTCATGTTTACTGGACAATAAAATATTATAGAGACCACTTTAGCAAACCGAAAGCGGAAGGTCTCCATAGATACATCTGAGCGAGTTATTAAACTAACCAGCGTTCAAAACCTGTGTAAAATCATTGATGACAATGAGCATTTAGGATTGAAAAACCTTCTCGAAGATCATATATTTGTGGGCTGTGTTAAACCGTCCCTAGCTCTTGTTCAACATTTGACAAGACTCTATCTAGTGAATACAAGACGATTAAGCGAGGAGTTGTTTTACCAAATTCTCATTTTCAGATTCGGTCGGTTCAGCTTCATCGAGCTTTCTTCTCCTGCACCTATCTACGATCTCGTTATGTTAGCACTTGATTCTCCTCAAAGCGGTTGGAGCGAAAGCGACGGTCGTAAAACAGAGCTAGCTCAATATGTAGTGGACTTATTGTCCAGTAAAGCTGAAATGCTATTGGACTATTTTTCGATGGAGATTAATGATAAAGGAGAGCTAAAATGCATACCGCTTCTTTTGGATAAGTACATACCTAATTGGAATGGTCTGCCAATGTTTTTGTTACGGCTTGCAACAGAGGTAAAGTAGTTTTGATAATTTCAATAGTAGAATGATTTTCTTATATTTTGATTCGATGGATATTGGTGTTTCAATTAATTCAGCGTTATTTTTTTATATCGATTTCTTAAGACTTCTTTGATTAATACTCTTCAGATGTTTGGATGAGTTTTTTTTTTTTTTATTGTGCGCACAACAAAATATCGGGAATAATTTACTTTTTTTTTAACTTTTTAAAGGTGAATTGGGATACTGAACAAGAATGTTTTGAAACATTTGCACAAGAGTGCAGTCTCTTTTACGCTTTCGGACAAAAAAATTTTGACGAAGGTGAAAATAAAAGCTCCCAAAGTTCTCAAAATTGGAGATGGACAGTTGAACACGTTTTATATCCAGCATTTAGAACATCTCTTTTACCCACAAAGAAATTTTCCGATGATGGAACATTTCTTGAAGTTGCAAATCTACCAGATTTGTACAAAGTGTTCGAAAGGTGCTAATAAGTCTTTTTTTTAATTTGTTTTTAATAGCGAGCACTCGCAGCTAATTCGTGTTCTTGTTTAAACGAAATATACTTTTTATATGTAACCTAAATATATTTTATATGCATTGTAAATATATTTTTTCGTAAAGCCATAAATAAACACCCCTCTAGTGAATTTATCATAACACTCATTCACGTTTGATAAGTTGTGTAGTTTTTGATGAATGGGGGGGGGGGGGGGCGTGAGATGTGAAATGATTCTAGATTGTCATTAGTTTTGAGAGGTTTGATGTTTATTAACATCATATTGGATTGAGTCTTTATTAAATTCACTTTCACACAATTGGGTAAAAATGTTATTGGAACGATGTTGATAATTCATTATATTTCCCTCTCTGAATATTTTTCTGACCCAATAAAAATACATAATCAGCCTTGTTTCAACTTTAGTATCACTTGTGATAACACTTCTAAGAAATGTTTGATTTAAACTCTTGTTGTACCTGTTTGCAACACTTCTGAGGTGTTTAATTTTTGTGTAAAACGATGTTTAGTTATTTTTATTTTGATCCAATCGTTAGTTAGATTATCATGAATATGAAAAATTTATCCAATAGAAAAATTTGGATACAATCGTCTCAGAGAAGACTTTAAACTTCCTAGCATCACAACATGACATCGTCAAAAATGGAATCAAGCATCGCAACATGACATTAAAAATGAAATCAAAAAATCTCAAAACCTGAAGATTTGCGATAAGATGGTTTAAGAATCAAACTTGGTTTAAACGTAAAACACAGGTTCACGAGGTCTTTCATCGACAAAGTTTTTTTGTTGAAACGTATCCAGTTATAAAGTTCACCCTGGATAAAACCTTTCTATGCGCTGGTTACATGGGTTTTATTATAACCGTATCTATAGATTGGGCTCGAAACTTTCTGGTCGGATATAACTAGCAATAACTCGAGAAATACAAAATTAATTCCAAGTTTTTTGTATAACATATACATATATTTAATTGTATTGGTGTTTTACTAATTCTATCAGTTTATCAGTCCAAAATGAGTAAACTGAATGATTGGAAAAAAGTTTTGGAAGTTTTTCTTAAGAATGCAACCTCACATTCAAAAATTGCAAAATTGTCAAAATTTGCTAAATCTTCTGTTGGAGACATTGAGAAGGTACAAGGAGTCTCAAACTATCGAAAGAAAAAGAGATTAAAGTGAATTCGATCATCCAGTCAATTCCAAAAAATCCATGCCAGTCCCAAAGAGATCTCGCCGAAAAGTTCAAATGCGGTCGTTTCCTTGTCAGAAAAGTACTCAAGAACAAGGGTTTGAATGATTATACCAAGAACAAAAAATTCCAAAATGATCAGTTGATGAAGAATCAAAAGCAATCCTCTGTGCAAGGAAGCTCGTCAAACTTTTCAGCTGAGAAAATTTATGCATTATTGAGGGTGACAAAACGTACTGCAAAAAGGATTTCTCGCAGTTGTCCGGCCATGAATATTATTATCAGTCAAAAGGTATCAGCAATAAATTTACGTATTTTCAGAGAGAAAAGTTTGCTCCGAAAATTCTTGTGTAGCAAGCAATTTGTTCTTATGGCCGTGAGAGTGCTCCCTCTATTCGTTACTCGAAAGATTTTTACTTCTGATTTGTGCATCACCGAATGCCTTCAGAAACATCGTTTGCCATTTATTATTAAACACAGCAAAGCAGTTATCCTTCGGTCGGATTTGGCAACAATCCACTACTCCAAGAAGACAAAGGAGTGGTACAATCAAAATGGCATCGAAATCATCCCCAAAGATGCGAATCCTCCAAACTGCCCTGAGCAGCACGTGATCGACAGTTACTGAGCACTTGTAAAAGGAATCTTTTTGAAAAGCAACAAATCAGGGAAAGATGAAGAATTTAAGCAAAAATGGATAGCAGCGTCGAAAAGGGCCACTGAAAGCAAAATCTAGGTTATGATGGCACCTACTCACAAAAAAAATTCGATTACTTTCAAAGCGTCCTTTGAAATCTGTAAAAATTGACTAAAAACTTTAAATGATACAATAAACTTCAATATAAAAAAAAAATTGTAATTAATTCGTTAAGTATTTCTTGAGTTATTGCTAATTATATCCGACTGGAAAGTTTTGAGCCCAATCGATATGCAGCCAGTTTATTTTCCGTCATAACTAAGAAAATAAACACCACTTTAATATAGCATAAACACCACTAAAATAAACACCACTAAAATAAACACCACTTGAATATAACATATACACCACTAAAATAAACACCACTTGAATATAACATTTGAATAACACTACTTTTTAAGGTTTTTAACGTTTTACTTTCGAATGAGGGGGGAAAAGAAAAAGAAAATCACTTGAAATGTATTCGTTATTACTATTACTAATACTTTGATATTTCTGCCATAAAATTTTTAAATTTGATAAAATTCACCCCTTAAAAGTTCATTCTTTCAATTACTTTGTAATTTTCTTATTCACTTAAATGATTCCTACAAAGTTTTGAAGAACGCTCTTGGTCAGCATATTTTACTGTTGGGACTTTTCTTCGAACAAATACTCTTCTCTTCGAAACAAAAATTCGGAACTTTGACTCGTCTGAGCAAAGAACACGTTTTCAATCATCCATTGTTCGTGTTTTTTTTTCCCCACTTTAGACTTCCTTTTTTAACTAAGTTGTTGCCACAGATATTAGATTTTCTCGGGAACTATTCATGCTGTTTACAATTTCTAGGGCAGTTAACAGTCTATTTCTTTTACTAGTGGTAGCGATTCTTTTGCCTTCAGTAGCAAAGGTAATTCGCTGACGTCCTGATTGTTTCCTACTGACCACACTTCTAGTTTCTTCCTTCTTTTTTATAATTCCTTACCGTCCGTTTGAATTTTTTTCTTGCCGCAAAGTAAAAATTCCTAAACGTGTTCCGAACTGATAATCCACGTTTTATTGCCATTTTTCATTTAAAAGTATCAACTTTAATAAAGATAACAAAATTACAATTATCATCGAACTTCACTCAGGAAAAAACTTTACTTTTTGAAATGTAATACGAAGGAAAAGCTGAATGTTTACGTTTAATAGCGTCTTGTAAACTTAACATGAACAATGGTCTTGAAAACCATGGAAGTTGTCATGGTTTACTTAAAGAGGACATTTAAAGAAACTATAAACAACAACTTGAAGTAATATGAAAGCGTATATTGCTAAGTTTATGATTTTTTTTTTTTTTCTGAATTTTTTTACTTAAATTATCTATCCACATTTACATCGCCATGGTTTACCAATATTGTAAAAAGTAAACAAAGGGAAAATTGATTTTTTTAAAAAAATCTCGATGTCATTCCAATATTTAAGAACGGTAGTGCAAGTTTTCGTGGTGTTGGTAATATTATTCGGTTTTCAAGGATTTATACATAAAGCTATCGTGCTCATTGAGTCGAAAATATAACGAACTGTCAACACCGTTGCAAAGCCATTCTGACCCAGTTGATTTGCAGTTGTGCAAAAGCGATGCCAACAACTTGTTTCAATATCGATAAACATCAAAGCATTGAGAACTTATGACGCTTCATTATGATTGAACAAATCAAAACCTTATAAAGCCGAAAGAGCGCCAAACCGAAGAACCAATTCAAAGAAAGCACGAGGAAATTGAACGCGAGGAAAATTACCGGATTATTGGAAAATACACAGATAATATACATTATGCATGCTTGTTGACGTCTATCTGTACGCGATATAGTAAATAAGCATTTGTCTCAGAAGAGACTTTATTTCTCAATCTCCGTAATATTGCAGATCTTTTAGCGGGTGAATTGTGGGAAATGAAAGACGTTAAAAAACATAGGCTTTTAATTTTCTCTCGATTCAAACATACTACTCATCGAATTAAAGAAGGTGCGAGATAGCCAAAACACAAGTTGGGTTATTATTGGTATTTTTTACTAACTAGTCGAGACGTGGACACACGTGTAAATAAATCTGGAGAAAAGTAGCATCGCTATTTAAGAAACATTTGCGGAAGCATAGAAAATGGAGGTTTGCAAAAATCTTGAGGAATTTTGGATGCTAATTTTAAGGAAAACATAGAAGAGTACTTCCACTGTTGAGAAATTTTATGTTGGAAAATGGTTCCATCGTGAGCAGACATTTTGGGCAAGAATTTCAAAAATTAGGGCTGAAATGATTTTTGATTTGAATTAGACTTCGTGTTACTAATATTTAAAAAGTAAAGAATAAATTTGAGTTTAAATATTTAGAGTATTCATTAAACAAATTAAAATTTTAAAAAATCTATAATAGATATACACAGGCGCGGGTTTAGCTTTTCAAAGAAGTTAGTCAAGAAATGTTAAAGGGGGAGGGAGCCCCCTTCAAACGAGGGGCAATTTTAGTCAACAAGTCATAAAGATCTGGTTTGTGAAGGAAATGAATCTTCAAGGACAATTCGGAATAAACAGTTCGTAGATTTTCAATACAACCGTTCTCAATTAATTTTCTTACAGACTCTGTAGAAAGACTTTATAGAAATGCAAGACATGCTAAAAAAACGTTTTAAATTGGTCAGTTGAATGTTTCTTTTAAAATCTGCAAAAGAAAGAAGACTCTCGTTTGGTTTTGTCGAATAAACGGGCCAGGTTAGGCGCAAAAATGTTTTGCCTAACTTGACCTGAAGTTACGTTACCGGAGGATAAAAAGGAAACAATTTAATAAGAATTTATACGATTTCGAAATCTCATCAGCCAAATAAACGGGCCAGGTTAGGCCAACGATGTATTATATATACTAGATGTCTAACTTCGATCCGAAAAGTGAAGCCGTGGAAGCCATTTCTAATTCGGGCAAAAACATGCATTGCTAACTTTTATTTCGCACGTCGGATATAGCTTTTTCCCTTATTACAAATGACGGATTTAATTTGTAAACAAAAAAAGCGGCTTCACTTTTCGTCTAATAAAATCCTGCAAGTTAGACATCTAGTATATATAATATATCATTGGGTAAGGGGCGTCTAATATTGTCCGAAATTACGCTACCGATAACAAAATTAGAATCCACTATTCAAAAACTTCTTCAATTCGGAAGCCGGTAAAAAACGAGCAAGATGGGGACTTTATACTTATATAAATTCCTTAGATATCGCTAATTTATACCCAAAAAATCACAAAATAAAATTGAAGAATGTATTTTTTTAAAATTAGAAATTAATTAAAATTTTTTAAAAAAATGTAACCTTAGTCCACATATAGAAATAAAATATGATAAAGAAAACTTCCGCCACTGGTCGGAACTTTATCTAAGAATATTTCCACTTCTCTTATTAGCAATCGGACAACTGATATCCATTCTATATATATTTTTTTGTTTTTGATCGCCAAGCTCCTAGAACTGCTATCTACAGTTTTGTTCAAGTTTCTTTAATGAGAATTTTTTTTAAAACTTCGATCATGCCTTTTTCGAATAAAGGAAGGAAAAAAGTTCGATAATAAAAGCAAGTATTTCATACTATTTGCTTTTAATTTCGCGACAACAAAAGTTTTTAATACAAATTTGGAGTCATTGTCGGTTCTTGCAATCTTGCAATTTATTCGCGTATATTTTCATCTCTATATGACATAAATTCACTTCGGTTCAGCCAATGCCCTAAAAAGTTCTCAAAACGAAAACAACGACTACACGAAATTTAGTTAAAAAGATGAACAAAGCGTTGTTTCACTTAAACGGTTGGTATTAAAAGGCCTTATATTTTAAAGGAAAAATGTAACGTTAAACGCAAAAGACTGGAACTAGTATATCTTTTCAATAATTAGCTAAAAAAGAACATACTCAACCTCTGATACTGATCTATGCACGCCGAATAAAGCCGAATATGAAAAGATAAACGGGTTTTTTTTTCTGAAGAATACAGGAATTTATTTTGTTCATGCTTTTCTTGACGATACGTTGAAGCAGATCATTTTCTTATTTATTTTCATTATTTTTCTCATACTTCTACGATTTTTTTATATAATCTTACGATTATTTTTATTTTTTATTCTTACTACTTTTTTTCTTTTTTTTTTTTTAGCTTCATAAATTTTAAATTAAAATTTTACAATTCATGATAATCTATTTTTACTATTATTTAATTTTTACAAAATGGTATTATATTCTTTTTCAGCACCGCTTTGCTATAGTCACCACAAAAGTAGTAAAATGGTTCCACGAAAATTAGTAATTACCCTTTGCTTTCTGGTCCCTGGCTTAATTATTTGGCGGTATTATGCTCAAGGTAAAAAAATTGTTATATAACAATAAGCGCCCAACGTTTTTTGATGTTTCACATTTTGAGAGGTTTTTGTTGCGTACAAAAGGATCTTTTTTAGATTGGTCCGAAATCAATTACCCCTTTTACACACGTTTTTATAAATCGTTAAAAAGAAATTCAACAGACCAGTTGGCTACCCCTGAAGCTCCTCGGAAGGATCGAATCGCAGTCGTATGTTATGTGCCCCGTGGTCAATCGCAGGTCTTTTATTTTCTAGCTTTGCTCTTTGGGTCGTGGAAATATATTCAAGATCACCAAAAGTTTATATACAGCGACCCACGAAATGAACCTAATTTGATGGAAATCGATTTACTTGTATTTTGCCATCCATCACAATGCCCTGATATAGAGACAGTGTGCCAACCTTACCGCGAAAATGAAAACCGTAAAAAAAGTCGCATATGTTGGGCTATAATACAGCTGCTCGAAATCGATATATCATACAACCCAATAAATTCATTTGTAATGTTTAACAGGACAGATATTTATGACATAATGCAACCGTACAAATATATTCTAAGAACAGATTTTGATGTATTTTTAACACCAGCCTTAATGATATGGCGACCAAACAAGCGCATTATTGCCGGTCACGGTGGTTACTGTGCAGAATTCAACAAAGGTAGACTAAAATTCATTGCAAAAAAATTAGGCTTAACTCACCGAGGCGTTCACTGTGTCGGATCAACATGGTTCGGAGAAACAAACCTATTTATATTGCTTTCTAAGAAAACTATAGATTTGACTGCGTATTTGTTCGTAAATGAGTTTACTCCCAATTCTTCCGGACTTGAAACAGTTGATTTTACAAAAAATCGTGAAGGTGAATGGCCGAAATGGTGGCGACCAGTTTCGTCAATGTACGGCGCAGAACTCGCGTTAAATCATTTCATTACAGACTTTTCAGCTTCTTACCTCAACGAACTCGATACCCCATCGTGCAGCAAAAAATCGATCTGGGAGAGCCCTCATATACATTGTTGGCATTCAGATTGTGAATTTCAAAAATTCAACTTCATGACGTATCTTAACAAAATTATTTTCGAAAAGGATTTGTTAACATCGAAGGTTGTGCACAAAATATTAGAGAGTGTGTATACGAGAGATGTCCAAAACATGACAATAAGCGATTATTCTACCTATATAGCGTGGCATTCAGTTGCAACGCACTTTAGAAAATGGTTTGCGTAATAATTCTATTTTCGATTGTTAGGTTCGGAGTTGTTTTCTTTAAGTTGACCTTTTTTAGTTAAGTCAAAAAAAGGATAATAAAAAATGAGGACGATAAAACTATTAATTCCTTCAAAAAATTTTTCCTTTCCTTTTTTTATTTTATTCGTAAAAATAAAATTAGAAAAATCCCCTGTAAAAAAATTATTTGATCAGAAAATCCAAATATAAATTTATTTTCTCCTAATCTGATTTTTTAAACTGAATATGGTTTTATCATCTGGGCTTAAAAAATCCACCTGAACACTTAAAACATCCGATTATTGTCAAACAGTAGTGTTCGGCAAAATCAAATATACGTCAAACCTTTAAAGATTTGAATTTGAACTGTTCTTTGAGGGGATAGATTTGAATTTGATTTGACAAATATCTGGAGGATTTGGATTTGATTTTCAAATATTCACTTTGTTCTCAATTTTTGCGTTTGAAAAAAAAACGCCAAATTTTACAGGCCCGCAAACATATATATCACTTTATTCCGGGGTCTTTGCAGTGGTTTCCGGAATGGCGGTCGCCTTTCAATAACGGAAAAAAAAAAAAAAAAAAAAGAGTTTTTAATTAAAGTTTGTTAATATTAAAGAGAAAGTAAAGAGCATAGAGAAAGAAAAAAAGAAAAGAAATGTAAACAAAGTACAAGATTAAAAGAAAAAACGTAGAAAAAAATATATGTAAAAATCAAAAGAAAAAATTGCAAATACAATTTAACCACAATAAAAATGGAAAAAGTAAAATAATAACGAATCGAAAAACATTCATTGAAAGAAACAATCATTCGAAAAAAGAAAATAATAAAAAAATATAATAATGGCTTGCTTGAAAGCAAAGAATTTTTTTTTTAATTTTATTAATTTTCTGTGCGTGTTTGTATATTGTCTTGTATGTTTGTCTATTGTTTGTATTTTCCGTCGTGTATTCAAATTCAAATTTATTTTAATATTCGTTATTCTTATTTTCATTAATTATTTTTCATTATAATAGTTGCTATTTGTCATTGTTTACTTTTACGTTTTATCAGTTTTAACTGTTTGTAACTGTCTAACTTTGTTTATGTAGCTATTGTATTTATAAAGACAAGTGACTTATATATAATTATTATTATTGTTATCATTATTATTAATATTATTTTTATTATTTAAACCATTATTATTTTAATCATTTTCATTAGGTGTTTACTTAATATTAGTATATTTACTATTTGTAAACAACCTTGAAATGTATCTATTTCAGAAATATATATTACATTCCTAATTATGTCGGATAATCCAGAACCCGAATCTTTTTCTGTTACAAAAACCACCAAACGTTCACAATCAATTGTATGGGATCATTTCACAGTTGATGAGCATGACAAAACCAAGGCCATATGCCAGCATTGTCCAAAGCACAAGAACAAGTATGCTTACAATAAAGGTGGGACAACAAATCTAATGAACCATTTAAATTCTCAACACAAAAGCAAATTACTTGGGGACAGAGAACCAAAGCAACGACGTTTAGATGACATGATAATGACACCAATCGTTTATTCTCCAGATCTATTCAATGAATACTTAGTTAGCTGGATTGTCAAGAATGATCAATCATTTAATGAGGTAGAGTCCAGCCACTTTCGTAAACTACTCACTCTACTGAAACCAAATTTGTCAATCATGAGTGCGCGCCAATTAAAAAGCCAGATAATGGACACTTACAACACCAAAAAACAATTGCTAAAGACCCTTTTTTTGAATCTTGACTCAAAGGTTTCATTCACCACTGACTGCTGGACATCACCCAACAACATTGCTTTTATGGGCATAACGGCTCATTACATTGACAAAGACTGGAACCTACATGTCAAAACTCTTGATTTCAAATCCTTGCCTGATTCCCATTCAGGTTGAAATTTATCTAATGCATTCTTGTCAGTTTTGATTGAATTCGGTCTTACAAGCAAAGGAATGGGCATTACCTTAGATAATGCTTCCAATAATAATTCATTTATGGATATTTTAAATTCCAAGTACGAAATTAAAACCACCTTTGAGCATATCCGGTGTTTTGCTCATGTGCTGAATTTGGGCGCGCAAGCAGGTTTGGATGTTTTGAAAGATGATCTTGTAAAACTTAGAACAGGAATTAAAAAAATCCGATCCAGTCCTCAATCATATTCTAGGTTCAAAGATTTCCAGCAATCAAATTGCACCTTAAAACCAATACTTGATGTCCCTACAAGATGGAACTCAACAGCTGATATGCTTAAACGAGCAATGGAATTAAAAGTTGGTTTCATTGCGTATTTTTGCGATTTTGACTCAACTGCAAACAATCCAGACTGTTGTCTATCAATTTCAGCAGATGTTTGGAACAGGTTTGAAACAATTGTTTTGTATCTTGAACCATTCAAGGAATTTACCCAGCTCATTAGTGGTGATTCATATTCCACATTGTCTTTGGTGGTTCCTCTCTTCAATATTCTTTTGGATCACATTACTGAATGGATGACCACAAAAACCAACCCTGAAGATAATCTACACCGCTCTACAGTTGCAGCGCTCGCAAAAATGTCAAAATATTATAATTTGACTAGTGACTGCTTTACTATCTGCACTGTCCTGGACCCAAGATTTGGTATTGAATATTACAAAAATGATAAGGGCGCAAACAGCGAGTCGTATACAAAGATTATGGACACAGTCAATTGTGAATATCAAATCAATTATGCCCCAAGCAATGGTACAACTGCTACAAGCATTCAAAACGTTTCAAAATATACCCCGTTCAAATCGCGTGTTTCATCAAACCCATGTAATGAGTTTGAAAACTATTGTAATGATACAAGTAAGATAGATGGCGGCAATAATAGCAACATATTACTTTGGTGGAAATCTCGATCTGACAAATATCCAAACCTATCCAGAATGGCCAGAGATTACCTGGCCATTCCTGCTACATCTGTATCATCAGAAAGGCTCTTCTCATTAGGAAAAAATCTTATTACTGACAAAAGAAATCTTCTCTCTGCAGATACCATTCAAGCTTGCCAGTGCTTGAAGTCTTGGTTGGATTAAAAAGAATAAAAGAAGCTGTAATGTGTGAGAAATAGTAACAAATGCTGCAATATGAATAAAATTTATAGATTCAGATAACTAAAATTAATAAATGAAATAAGTTAAATAACGTTCAAATATACATCAAATCTTGGAAAGATTTGAATTTGATCTAAATTCAAAATAGGAAGATTTGAATTTGGCCATTTCAAACATTTGACGCATATTTGATCAAACTATTTGAATTTGTGCCGAACACTATCAAACAGTATCAGAGGAATAATTCTTACAATCATATCTAGTTCGCATTTTAAAATTTCAAAAAATTTAAAACCCGAAAATAAAATTTACGAAAAGAAGATTAATAATTAAATCATAAAAAAACAAGTGAAAATAAAATTAAATTAAACAAGTGCATAAAATGATTTGATGGCTATAAGATTACACTATGGTTGTCTGTAAGGTTACACTATAACTCTTTTTCTTAAGGGTAAATTATCTGTTAAAATGATATATGATTTGTTTACAATTCTTTTTTTGTTTGTTTGTTTGTTTTTTTGTTGTTTTTTTTAGCGTGTTGTTAGCGTTTTAAATTTTGAAAACTTGAAGATAAATACAATCCTATGAAATGCGATGAAATTTTTCTGATTTTTGCACTTAAAGTTAATACTTTTGAAAACTCATGATGTCATGTTTATGATCTCATGTTCGTGATGTACACCAAATTTCTTCTTAGAGTATGTTACATTTTTCTATAGTTAGCACGAAGTATTTTATGATAAATGAAGGCGAGGTAGCATTTCGCGAGGTTAGAATTATTTTGTTCTATCTCCAATTTTAAAAGTTGGGAGAAAATGAGTTGTTAATTTTAGTTAGTAATAATAACTTTTAAAATACGCATTATTTTATAAATTTTTTTCTAAATAATTTGCTTAAACATAAATTATTTAAAGCATAAGTTATTATTTTTTTAAAAATTTTAGCTAAAACTTTAAACAGTTTTTACTTTTAGAAAAAATCAAAAACTTTCTCCCAACGTTTAAACTTGGAGATAGAACAAAATAATTCTAACCTCGCGATTTTACTAAGTACTATATTACTAATGGGATTTTTTAAAATGTTATCCGAAATAAGTACAAAGCTTTGTTGAAACCGTCCCTTGGTCTCAGCTAAATGTTGTGTAGACGGACATTTTTGGTAGCAAAACGCAAAATTTAAAAAATCAAACAAAATCTTTTTTTTCTGGAGATGATGAGTGACCATTAACTATCTTTATAAAACGCTTCAATAAAGTCGTTAAAAAGAAGTTCTCTTAGGAGCATATTTCCGATTTTTTGAAAAGATTTTCATGGAGATGTTTTCGTTTATTTAAACTTTAAATTTTATCAAAGATAAAATTTAAAGCTTAAATAAACGAAATTAAATTGCATCAAAGATAACTGCATCATAATTCCGAGATCCTGGTTTGGTTTTATATGGTGTGTTCTTTTTTTTTTTTTTTTTTTTACATTTTACTGGATAACAAAATCGTCTATTGACAAGTAAAACTCATTAAATGACACTGCAACTAATTTGAGATAATCAAGTTTTAGTTAGTTTACTTTATTAAAATTCCATTTATCGAGACATCAATGTGGTATCTCTAGATAAAATACTACTAATTCGGATTGATTTACGCAATTAGTAACTTTTTCTTGAAATATGTTGTTAATATTTGGGCATCATAGTGTATAAAAGTCAATTTACCATAAAACTGTACTTAATGAGTTTTACTTATCAACCAATGATATCTTTTATCAAACTTTTAAACAGTTTTCTTATTGACTATTTTCTGGTGAACTGCAAAACCTTTGCCACAAAATTTAAGCTTTCTGTTTTTGTAAGACAGTTTAAGGGAGGGGGGGGGGCGTTTGTAGTTGAAATTTTGTGATGTTTCTCTTTTGCAAAATTATTATTTATGACGTAAAAATTAATCTGTTTCTCAGGGTTGAATACTGTTTAGGAGTTACTATTACGATGAATGCATTAACCAACAACAAAAGAATCAAATAATAATTATTAAATCTAGAGTTATTATTATTATTTTTTTTTATCGATGTATCGATGAAGATTCTGTAGAAACTTTAAAAAGAATACGTATATTTTAAAGTTAATATTGAATTTTCTTCTCAAAATCTTTTTTTTTTTTTTTATTTGGTTAAAGATTTATTTGGAAATGACTTAACATTATCTTTTGAAATTCATTTTATTTTTTGTTATTTAGAGAAAAGACTTTTTGCTCTGACCCAATTTGAATTTTTTTTATTAATATTGTAACTATTTTTGTTACTGGTCACCTCAAGGATAAATATTTGTGGTAAAAAATTAGATTTCTCCAAACCAAAAGGTTTATTTATAACAAAAGATAACAAAATTACGCAAAGTAAAAAAAGCAACTTTGTTGTTTTATCAGTTTCTATTAGATTTATTTTACCTTAGAAGTCATATTAGTATTTGTTTCTGAAAAAAAAATCTTTGAGGATTCAAAGGAAACATAGACTGTAAATACATCCACCTTCCACCAAAACTAAGGGAACACATAATGAAAGTTATAAACACATTATAGTGCGTTTCTTACTACGTTAATTTCAATGCCAAAAAATAATGGTTTAAATAAAATACAGTCTAAGCATCTATTCTATGCAAGAGGGAGATATTCTACACAAGAGAGATATAAATATTTTCTTAGCAATAGAACAAACCACTAAAGAAAGAAAAATGAACTATTAATTTAACTTAAAAATTAACGAAACTTTAAAGAGAATACTACTAAGCCTAGAAAGCACTCAACATTGAAACAACGTTGAGATAACGTTGATCAACGTAATTTCAACGTTGTTTCAACGTTGAAATAGCGTTGCATTTTGTACATCAACTCAATCATTGATGATATATCCGTTAACATGGATGATATATCCATCAACTCAATCATTGATGACATCATTAATGATATATCTGTTATTCTTAACAGCCTTAGCACATCTAAGAGACATAGACTCAATAAGATTGTAAATTTCATCTTGTATTACTTTTGACCAGGTGGTTTGAAGATCTTGATGAAATTCTTCATTTTTAAAACTACAATGCAACTTTACTTTATCATCAAGTTGTTTCACAAACTCAATATCAAATAAAATAATTGTGGTAAAAAATTATCAATAAAATAAATAAATTCAATATCAAACAAAGGTTTTAAGTTATATTTGTTTTAAAATTATTTTAAAAATTTTTTCTAACTGGAAAAACGTTTTCTTTTAAATTTCTCATATTTTTGGCGAACAGAGTGTAAAAAAAAAATTTGTAAAAAAAAACTATGTCCAGCAATACCGAGTAGTAAAACTGTAAACTTTTGTGATACCCATTTTTGTTTACCCATGTATTATTTGAAGAAGAATCAGATGAAAAGGTACCTTTTCATCTAATTCTTTTTCAAATAAAACATTTTGTGCAAGGTGTAGGTAAGAATAATAAATATTAGGTGTGGCTCAAGGTGAGTATCTGATGCAATAAACAATTTTGAAGTTTTACAGGCAAATAAATGTTGTTTTCATTGAATTTGTTTCATAAAAACTTAAGTTTTAATCCTCTCTTCCTCTGCGCTCTAATTTTAAAACTCGTTATGAAACGGTGTATTTGAAAAAGTATTAATAGGCTTAGAAAAAATTGTTACATTTTTTTCAACATTTTTTTCGCATTATTTTGTTACGCGGAAGAGAGCAAGTAAAAGCCATTTGCTGGAGATCAATGAAAAAAAAGCTTAGTTTGCGCATGCGCTCCATATACTTTTTTTTTGTATCCATCAGCCACGCCACTTGTCATTAAAATCTCTAGCATATTGGCATCTATCTTTGATCGAAACAACTTAAAATCTAAATAATAGTCGATTAATTTATAACTTAATAAATACAAGATATGGAGGTTTGTAGTTACGTAATAATGTAACAACAGATTAATATATGTAGATCTGTATGATGTTTTCTGTTGCTCTAACATCACGACAAAGAATGAGGGTTAAAAAATAACGTTTAGATTTCTGTGCTAGTCAGTTTCGCATCTTTTGTGATTGCAAGTTTATAGCTAATTATCTTTTCTTTTATCTTCTTTTTTGCAGCCATCTGATGTCCCCGATGCAAATGCAACTGTTCTGTGAGCATATTTTTTTTTCTACTTTTCACCTGTTCATTTATCTTTAGTTAGTTCAAGTTTATTTAGTTTCTCATGTAATAATAGTGAACAAGTTTAACGTGTATTTGAAATTAAACTTGTTGATCCAAGTTGTTAAACTTGTTGATCCAAGTTGTTAAAAATGTATAAGTAGTATTGCAGAATGTTTAAATGCATAAAGTTTTCTACTTTAATGAATTTGTTGTAATGAAGTATATTGATATTGATACTTTGATATCAATAATTGTGTAGCTTGATATAATGACATCACTGCATAAAAACCTTACTGATATCCGGTGTCACTTTTACTTGGTGTAAAAAACCATATGAATAAGGTTTCTTTTAGTAACTAATAAAGCATTCTGCAACCATTTTTATGTTCGCTAAAATGATTGCAAGAAAATTAATTTTTTCTAAATGTCTGCAACTTTCCTCTAAAATGTGCTGCAAAAAAATCTTAATGTATTAAATTAATATTGTGACTGTACTTTAAATGTCTTGGAGTTTAAAAGTAAATATTAAACAATATGAACACTCTACAGAATGCTCAAAATATATTGAAATAATAATGACTACAGTTTGTCATAGCACCAGAATTGTTATGACAGTCTTTTTCAGACATTTTAAATTGAAATAACATAATAAACTAGGAAAAAGCAAGTAACAAAGTTTTTTTTTGTCCTTTACTTGGGCACTATTAACTGGAAATATTAATCTGAATGTTTTTCTTTGCTAATTCAAAATAAAGCAAATGTGGTTATGACAGCAAAAAGTTTTGCAACATTTTTTGTTAAATGATTCTCTTACATGAAATCACTTCTAATTGCAGCCATTAAGAATTTCAAATATATCTCATTTTAAATACATCTCAGTAATATTCTATATAATCAATTTCTAAAAACAAGTTAAAAGTTTTTCATTTTTGTTTCCTAACTCTTAAACCAAGTCTCTCATTCGGTCTTGTTATAAATGTATATTAAGTTCGCTTTATAGTAGATAAGAATGGATTAGTCACCTTAGACAAATCTGTCAATTAAACTGAAAACTAGTCCAAAAAAATTTTTGCTATTTAAAATTACTTGTCTAATTGTTGGTATTTTTTAAGAACACTTTAGGTAAACTATTTTTAAAAAATAAGAAGGTCATTATTAGCACCAGATCAACAGCATACATTTGGTATTTTCATAAATTTATACAGGAAACTAAACTTTTTCCTTGGAATTTTGGTAAGAGCTATCATTCTGTAAGTGCAAGGTGAATTTCTCCTGGTAGATTTTCATAATAACTCTCATGGTTTCATAAGTAAATAAGTTATTATCTGTCATTAAATGTTTTGCATTCATATCATATTTGTATATTAGAGCTTTATCAGTTGAATTTTTTCCTTTTTTTTCTAAGTAAATTCTGATCTTTTTAATGATCTATGATGTGGTCTTTTTAACCTACAAAATTGGTTAGGGAATTTCTTAGTTACCACTTTTATTAGTTTTATTAATTTCAAGTAAGCAATAGATAATTTACTTTTGAATTTTTTGATGTTTTATTCAAAATTTTAATTGTTCAAAAACTTTTTTTTTATTATTACTATTATTTATTATTTTGTAAATTATTTATTCACAATCTGTAATTTGAGAATTCAAACCATTTTATCAATTTTATCAATTGATTAGCAGGACAGTTTAATAAATTAGCTGTTATTCTATTTATAGATGATTTTTGTATCTCTATGATTTTAATATGGTATGCTCTATTTCCAATACATGGGTCATTTTATGTGTAAGAATTCTAAGTTCTGGTGTAAATAAGAAAAAAATAATATACATGCTTGAAACTTTTGTTTGTAATCTGTGCTTAATTTTAACTAAATTAGAAAAAAAATTTCTGCTACTTCAAAAAAATGCACCCTTAACCCAAATATCTCCCTTTCAAAAGTTTTTGTTGATTAGATTTACTTAAGGAAATTAACCTTGTTTTTTTTTTTTTTTTTTAAAGTTGCTTGAAAATAATCTCTTTGTTTTCAGCTATGTTGGGAATCTTGATAAACGTGTCACTGATACCATGATGATTAATATATTGCGGACCGGTTTACCTCATATCAAAGAAAAAGTTCTTTCTGCAAGCATGTTCCCAGGGGATATGGTATGTTCATGTATGGTTAAAGAAGAATTTAATTTTGATTTTTGAGAGAAAAAGATCAGTCAAATTTTTATCAAAATATTTTATTTCATCAGAAGTATTGGTGCTTTTAAGTACTTTTTTTTATAATAATTTGATTCATAACCCATGTTTTCTTTTTTCTTTTTTCTTTTTTTTTTTGAAAAATTGACTCTAGATCTAATTAAATTAAGATTTCAAAGTCAGTTTAATAAATATTATCACAGTCATTAAAAATGAATGCTTTAATAATTTTTTTTTTCTTTTAAATTATTTACATTTATTTCATTCTTATAATGCTTTATTTTTTTATAGAATAAGTAAAGTGAAAGTAGTTTTCACTTAAGCTCACTTAAATGTGCTTTGTTCTTTATTAAAATGTATTGTTTCATAATTTAAAATTTATTTTGATATAGAAAATCACTTTGTCTCGTTGTATTTAGAACAACCCTGAGGGTTATTGCTTTGTTCAATTTGAAGACAATATTTCAGCTATGCAATCAATGAATTTTCTTAACGGTAGAGAATTTTGTGGAAAGGTGAGATTTTCATTTATTTGATTTTCTATTATTATTTTTGATAAATTGTGATTCAAGATTGGTCTGTTACTCTTTAGAAAGTAAAAGTGAACTGGGCTACAAACTCGCCTAATGGAATGCCCAAAGTTATAGGAAGTAAGTAAAACTTTGAAGCTTAAAGTAAACAAAATTTACACAGCCAAAAAACAATGTCACTAATCTAGTTTAAATATAGATGGAATGAACTGGCAATTATACTTTGAAAAAAAATCTATTCGAAATAGTGCTTGTTATAATAGCTATTCTAATAAGCTATATTCTTTCTTTCACTTTTAAAATTCCCATTTTGTTGTAATATGATGTATTGTAAAGTATTATCATTATGATAGCAATTAATGTCAGCAAATATGTGATATTACTCAAAGGTTCTGCTGTTACAACTGCATTTTTTATTTTTTGTACTAGGTGGGGAGAAGTTATATAAAAAAAAAAAAAAAAAAAGAGGACTGAAAAATATTTCTAATTTTAAATGAAAAAGGAAAATTTTGTTTTGCATTAAGAGATGTAAATTGTTTTAGTAAATAGTGTTGAATTGAAGTATTTGACATGCACAATAAAATTGTCCTAGGAAATAGCCCGGTTTTTTTTAGAGTTTAAGTCTTGCTACCCACTTGTTGAAAGGTTGCTGCTGCTTAAAGATAACATGGGTTTTTTTTTTGGTTTTTTTTTTACTTTTTTTATACTATTTTGTTTTAGCAAGTGTTTCAATATACTGTGGAAATCTGGATGATACAATTGACGAAGAGGATCTAAAAGCTGCATTTGAGGTGTTCGGAGAAATTCTGTAAGTTCACTAAATAATATTTGCTCCTTACAATTAAGAGATTCGCAAAAAAAAACTTAAGCTGGTATAATTGTATTAAAGTTTCTCAGTTTTAAATTATCTTAAAGTTCAATGATTAATTTTAATCGTTGGTTCTTTTTCATCCAGCAATCCGTCTGATGATTATGCAAGATTTCAATGTTAATAATGTTGTTAATATATTTTTCTGTTTATCTTTTCTTTTTCCTTTTTTTTTTTCTTTTTTTTTTTTTTTTTTCTTTCTTTTTTTAATTTAATGTAAATCAAGTTGTTTTCTAAAAGAACTCTTCTTTGCCAATTTATTTGCCTCTTAATTATTCTAAAAAGACCTCTTATATTTTAACAGCATTAAGCTTTTGTACTTAAGAAATTATTTTTAAAAAGATGCCCATTGTTTTTTTAAGAGTAATTTGTTAAATGTTAAGAAGAGTTAAAATTTGCGGTAGCCATTAACTTTTTAAGCCTGCCTATTTCACTGTCGAAAAACATCTCAGATTTGGAATGTTTAACAGATATATAATGTTGTTGTAGATGGCTTATCCCGCCAAACTAATGAAGACATGTGGCAAAAAGAAGAGAGTAAATCCTATATATTTGTTTTTTCTTTGTTCTTTTTCTTTTTTTCTTTTTTGAAAAAAAAACACTAAGTTATCTGAACAAAGAAATCACGCATGATCCACTTGGATCATTGGTTCCAACCGATCAACCCATGCAAGAATGAAATATGATGTCACAAGTGACGTTGATAATTATAATTTTTATTTTAGCTTAACTACTTATTTTTTTAGATATTTTTTGTTGTTAAATTCTCCTTGTTTTTATTTTATTTTTGCAATTTTTCTTTCTTAGTAACATTAAAGTTGTGAGAGATCCTGTGACAAATCACAGTAAAAATATCGCTTTCATTTCATTCACAAACAAACCTGTAAGTTTTAAATTCTTTATTTGTAATATAATTTGAAAAGTTTTTAAAAGGGTCTTGGATTTTAAAACAATAACATTTCGATTTTTTTTTAGTTTAATAAACATTATAATTTCAAAGTTACTTTTTAAAACCTAATTCATTTCTTAAAACATAAATTATGAGTATTTAAATCTAATAGTATTTTAAAGATAAATTGAGAAAAAGTATTCTAGGTCTTGGTTTTTTTGTTTGTTATTTTAGTAACTGCATGATATTATTCATCAATGTGTTATTTTGGAATGTTACTTTTAGTTATAAATAATATAAATATGGTTTTTAGTTATAAGTATTAAATATTAATTCTAGTTATAAACATTTTTAGTTACAAATATTTCTGTTATTGTTATCTCCATTCAATTTAATTTTTTTTCTTTTTGGTTGTTTTTCTGATCTCTATGTTAATAGAATAAGCTTCTTTTTTTTCTTGGTTATGGTTGTGATATTTTTGTTGGTGGTATGGCATCCTGAAATTTAAAAGAAAGCATTAATCGCTAAGTTGGTTAATAACTGGTCGATAATTTACATAAATTCTTAGACATTATTAAGAACTGTATGTGACCGGCTATTAAGAACTACATGTGACCGGGAGAAAGGATACAATAAGTGCGGTCACTAAATAAAGAGAAAATCAGTAAAATACAAGTTGAGGTCAATTTTTAGCTATTTTCATTCTTGATGTTTTTGCTTTGTATGGACTATAAAGCATGTTTTGCCTAATTTTTTAGATTTTTTACTTAACACTAATTATTATTGTGCTTGAAGTTATGGCTGATCAAATTATCTTACATTTTTAAAGCCGTTTTTGCAAAAAATGCATGTTTGAATAGTATTATTTGTAAATTTAACATCTCCAGAGTTTCTAGGAATGTCATTGTGAATTTTTTTACATTAACGCCAATGACTACAGTGAACGTATTGGGACTCTTAACTCCATCTCATACTCTTGGTACCTTTTCTCCCAGCCGGTCACATTTCACCTGCACTTTTCTTTTATAAAAAAACTTATTCCATTTTATGAATTTTATTTAGTAAGCATAATCATATAACCCACTTAAACATCTGTATTTTGAATTTTTTTTTTTTTTTTTTTTTTTTTTTTTTTTTTTTCAGCTTTATAGTCTTTAAACCTACAGGTTCTAACTATTTTATCTCATCAAATATGAATTTAAAGTTTTTAATTTCAAAATTAATTTTATGTTTAGTGTAAAATAAGTTTTAAATTGTAAAATTAAAATATTTTGAGTGTTAGTTTTTTTTATAAAAGGCTCTAAACTCAAATTTAAATTAGTTAGAGAATTGATGTATCACTTTTTAATTTAAATTATTTGATAAATATCATTTTTTACACTTAAAGTACGATAGATTTATTCAATTAATTCAAATTTTGTTTGTTAAATATTCATGTTAATTTTGTTTTTAGGAAGTTTTTTAAAAATATTTTGTGATAAAATTGGCTATTTGCTAACCTTAAAACATCCCAATTTTGCCTTTTTCTTTGTTTAAATAAAAAGCTTAACCTGAATTCACTTAATCTTGTTTAGGATGCTGAAAAAGCAATCAGGGAAATGCATGGAGCAATGTTAAAGACAAGAGCTATCAAAACAAATTGGGCAACCCGTAACCAAAATCAAAAAAAAGGTATGTAACACTAAGCGATGAAGAACCTCTAGTATTGTTTTACAATTAGTGAAAAAATAACCTAAGTTATTTAATAATCCTCAGTTCCATGCATTTTTAATGTGTTATTAAATATTTAGATTTTTTTTATGTATAAGGTTCCTTTCATTTTTTAGAAGAGCAGGATTATGATGAGGTTTATAAAGGTGCGAGTACTGATAACACAACAGTTTATGCTGGTGGAATACCAAGCAATTGTACAGGTTGACTATTAAATAAGAATTCTTACTTTCGAAACTTAAGTATATTTGCATTTACATTCTGTGAATTTCCATAATTCCATTCAGTTGTAAATTTAGTGATCAAAAAAAGCTATTTTTGTTAGACCTCTGAGCTATTTTTGTTAAACTTGAACTATTTTTGTTAGACCTCTGAACTATTTTTGTTAGACCTCTGAACTATTGACAAATTGGTTTTTGAGAATTTTTATGTGATTCTGAGGAATATAAAAGAAAGTTTTTCTAGAAAGTTTTTAAAATAAGTATGAATAAAATTTCCATTGTTTCATCAGTTGATTTTAATTTGTATGTTCTGTCCAGAAACGTATGTGTATCTTGAATTAAAATTCATTTAAATTTTCCAATGTCAAATGGAATGATGTTAATGTAGAAAGAAAAAGCCAAAGTTGTTGCTTACAAAGATGAGGGGGTTTGCCCAATCAACAAGTTCCAATCAATATCAAAAGATTTGTCTCAGTGAAATTTTTTATAAATTAATGTGAAAATTACAAAATAATTCACTCTTTGGGAGCAAACTCAAGAGTCAAAATCATGATGATTATAGTGAAAAAGAATCATCACAAAACCATGATTGACAATAAAGCATAAAGATGCAAGATTTTAAGCTAGCATGTGGCAGAACACATTGGAGTTTTTCATTTTCACGTAAAAACTCCAATGTGTTTTATTACAATAAAAATAAATGTAAAGCACTTCAAAGACATTTTAATCATGTTTAGTAAAGATTTAGACAAGATCATGCAGTGATTCACACATCACTAAGTGTAAAACAACAGTTCATTCACCCAACTTGAACCCTATTGAACTTAAGTTTTTGTATTGTATATGTTGGCATGAATTGAATGTAGAAAGCTAATATACGATATAAAAACTTAAAATTTATAAGTTTTAATTTTTTATATTGTATGTTAATGTAATTATAGAAATTCTGCATTTTTTTTTTCTCCATATTCATAACTTTTGTCATATGAAATTTTTTGTTTGTTTTGTTTCTAATGAAATATTACATGTTTACTTCTTTTTTTGTTTTTTTTTGTTTTTTTTTGTTTTTTTTTTTTTTGTTGTTTTGTTTTTTTGTTTTGTTTTTTGTTTAGAGCGAAAAATATAAAATATTTAACGAATTAATTTTTATATATAAATGGAAACTTTAAAAAGCTATGGAAAAGTATTTTTGGTTGATTTGCTTTTACTTAATTTGCTTCTTTTTTACTTCGAACATGCTCAATAAGAAATCACCAAACTGTCGTTGGCAAACTGATGCTCCTAAATTAAATTTGAAAAAGCTTTTGTAGTTTGATTTTTAAAATTTGGTTAACTTTTAAACATGGCTAAATATTTATAGATGTGATTGAAACTAATGGTAAGGCAGCCAAGCTAAGTAAATAAGATAACTGTTTAAACAGTAAAATATAAGATAAATCTGGTGAAATTTTATTTCTCCAAAAAAAAAAAAAAAATTATTCTCTCCAAAGTTTGCAGACCCCTGGTCTAGATGATGTCTTAGTGTTGTCCATTAATAATAAATAAGGCTATATATATAAGTATTAGCATTCACTCAAGGCTATTTAAAATATTTAGAAGAGCAGATTCGCAACCACTTTGATGACTATGGTAAAATAGTTGATGTACGCATTTTTGCTGCAAAAAACTACGCTTTTATCAAGTAAGACTTTTAACTTTGTTAACAGTGATTAAATAAATTATAATGACATACTGAATTTTTTTAATTTTGTGTGATTATCTTAATCTGCTCCTACTTAAATTCTATTATTATTCTTATTTAGATTTGATACCCACGCAAATGCTGCAACAGCTATATGCAAATCTAATGGTACTGAATTAGTTGGTTCTTGTCTTAAAGTAAGCAATTTATTTCTGTTATTTTGGCATTTCATGGTAATGCATCAGTTAAGTTATCCAGTTGTTGAATAACATGCTCGATTTATAATCTTAATCTCTTCTGGTGACTTTACAAATAAAAGAAGAATTTTCAATTGTCTGATTTTTACTTAAAAACCCTGGTCACTGTTACTCCAAAAAAAAAGTGATTATTTTAATGAAAGATTTAAAACAGTTTAATGAAAATTGTGTTTTAAGTTTTAAATATTGATTGTTCCTTTAAAGTGCTGGTGGGGTAAAGATGGTGGACCTGAATCTAGTCATGGTGGCAGCGGTTACACTAATCACAGCAGTTCACACTACTCTTCTAGCGCTGCGAGCTATCAAAGTATGCAAGACCAAAGCCAGTATGCTCAAATGACACCACAGCAGCAACAACAATATATGCAATACATGGTGAGTGTGAAAAGTATAAATGCAATAAACATTGCACATGTTTTAATAATACTTTTATATTAAGCTTTTACTGATTTTATCTTACCTTTAGTTATCTGTATGAGAGCTGGTTTTCTTTCATTTGTATGAATGAGTAATAAAATTAAAAGTTGAATAATTTTAAGTGTCTGACATTTAGAAATTAAGTTGTGTTAATTTTTAAAAAGTTAAAAATTTTAACAAACTTAAATATTTTTAGTGAGAAAAATGTGCCTCGTTTTATTTTTTATTTGTATTCCTTGAAATCGCACATTTCACTTGAGCTGGTCCAATATAATATCTTTAAATATAGTAGAAACAGTTCGCTGGCAACTTCAAATATCTAGAAAACATAATAAAATTCAAATTTCTAGAAAACACAAAAGATTTTTAAGTAGAAATCAGTTATGAACTTCATGCGTCTTTTTTTTATATTTTTCATTTTTATTCTTAGCAATACCATCCTTACTACCAACAACAATACTATCACTATTGGATGCAGCAATATCAGGCTCAAATGCAACAGAGTGGGGGCCAGCAAGCTTACCAACAGCAACAAAGTTATCAACAGCAAGCTTATCCGCAACAGCAGCAAACTTATAATCAGCAAAACTATCAAAGTTGAAGTCTCGAAATATAAATTACATCGGATTCAATGCGCTGTGATTGCGCGGTTTATAGAATGAAACGAAGCTTCGTTTGAAATTGACTGTTTCGTGATTCTTGTATGTCCGTTGTTACGATGAATAAATGGACCAATTTATGAGTTTTTTTTTTTTTTTGTTTTTTTTTTTTGGAGGGATGCCAGTAGTTATTGAGTTTTATCTAATCTAGATAAATAGAAAATATAATAGTAAGGATGACTGATGTGCTAAATTTTAACTAATTTAGCTTAAAGCAGTCATTATTGGATTTGCAAAAATGTTATTTCGCTTTTTCAGTGTGGAATTATAAAAAAAATAAAATTTTAAAACTCAGTTTTTTTTAATACAGAGAATGAACTTTTTTACACATTTTCCATTTTCTTTTGTCATCTTCCTGGTAACTTTATAACTCCCCGTTCATCGTTTTATGGTCCTTTAATCAGAAATTGCTCAACTTTGAGGTGGACCTCACTAACATAAGTTTCACCATTTTATTTCGCTATTATTTATTCTATACTATTTAAAGAGTTAATTTCGAAACAAGTAGCAATCTGGTGGTGCTTGATCAGGGCATCTTCTAACCAAGCTCCAATACTAGTTACCAAATTGCAATTTACCAATTTCGGTCATTTTTCTTTTATTGCTTCCTCCATTTTCAGTTTTTGACAGTTAACATCTGAATTTATTCTTTTCTTGGTAATGGCACCACACAATTCCTTCGCAGTCCCACTGAATTGACTTAATAGTCCTTTTTAGTGAAGTTCACAATTCACTTTAGTAATGGTTGGTTTCAAAAAAGGGTCAATTTGATTGCATTTGATACATCTAGTTTTCATTAATTCAAACTAACAAGATAGGTTCTATCTTTTTTTTTAAATGTTTGTTGTAGAGCTGACTTTTTTCTATTAGTTGATATTGGTTTGCTTAAAACTGCGGTTTCAATAAAGTAATGTAAAACTCTTAAATATAATTTATTTGATACATTAAATTACTTACAACAAGGGCACAACTCATAAGGCACGCTGACTCATCGAGTTCTAATGTTTTTGATAAAGAATTTCCTTAACTGTTTGATTGATAGAGCGCAATAGCAAAAAGAGTAGACTCCACCAGATGTTAAGCTAACAGCTATTACGCTAACAATTTTATTACTGCAGCAAACACTTTGCAGATTCATCCCACTGGTGAAGTAGAACTAAATACTTCGATGTAGAATGCAGTAAATCGAGGATGACTTTTCAGATGAGAGTGCATTTTAGAAAGTTGAATCACTGTTATTATATTACCATCAAGTATTTCCTTTCAAAATCTCAAAATATAGTCTTTTAAATTGGAAAGTTGACTAAAGAGTTTCGATCGAGTGCTTCATCTTATTTAAGAAGAGATACACTGAACTGTTTATTTTAGAGCTGGAATCAACTTTTTTTAGCAATTTTTTTTTTCGGTATTTATCCTTTCTACGTTACGAAGATCATTTTTGTTGATGATGAGATGTTAACAACTTGTCGAATACAAAGTATGTACCGTTGAGATATTGACTTAGTTTGAGTGTGCATTGTTTGTACTGGATTATGCAATGAAAAATGGAATGTCAAACCCAATTTTCGCCTACCACACTCACGTAAGTACAACCGTGACAGGTCTTTTTTCGAGTCATTTAATGGGATTGAAGAAGTTGCATAAAATGCCCGGGAAAAAAACATCTAGGCCAATCTATGAGTTTATAAGACATACGATTGTTGCCAGTTCACTTCCTATTGCTGCCACGCCTTCAAACATTTATTTATTCGTGTTACGAGTTTCTTAAATTTGACTTACAAATTTTCTAAAAAAGTTCATAACATCTGTCACAACAGAAAGAAATAATCCAAAAGCGCGAATAAGTTAAGCAGTTGATGAAATTGGTAATGGAAGTTTTATATTTTCTTCCATCAAACTCTTTTTGTTCAATTAAACATGTTGTTATTCTCACGTTGGTAATTATTGCAAACTTTAACTCTTTTCTTATTCGGTTGTATCAGCGAAGTACTCGGTTCTAAATATGAGGTGGTACTTTTTCTAAATTCCTAAACTGTTGAGAAATTTATGCTTGTCTGTTTTAACTTATCAAAAAGATTTTTTAAAACCACAATCAAATCCTTTTAATTGCTGAGACGTTTTTAAATCCTAATTTTGTGCAGTAAGGAAGATGGTAATAGCTATGGTAGAATCTAAGATGAGCGATGTTTATCAATGATTTGTTGATTTTCACTTTTCTCAAATTCTTATGGTTTTTTAATTTGTACAAATATCCATTATACATCAGAAAAGATTTTTTCCCTTTCTAAATAAATACGGTACCCACAATAAATATTTTCATTATACATTTATATTTATATTTCATTATACATTTATATTTCATAAAAACCATCCATTTGTGGTCAATGAACTCGTTTAAGCAATAGAATTAACCGTTAAGCGATGATTTTATCGATTTAACGGTTTAAAAAAAAAGTTCTGAGACCTCTTTTTTTTTTTTGTTTATTTTAGAACCTTAAACTATTTAAGGTTGGTTGAAAGTTTATGATAGAGTTTGTATTATGCCCTTTATTTATCGGGAGGATGGGGGGCTGTTTTTCGTTTTTGTTAATGCTTATCGTTTATTTGTAGCATTTAAGTCGTTTTCTTTTTTATAATCATTTTCTTTTCTTTTTTAGTTCAATTTCTATTTCGTTTTCTCTTTAAATTTCTTTTTTTTTTTAAAAAAAAACAAAAAAAAAGTCAATTCAATCACTTGCTTTATAACTAAAACACATTTTCTTAAATCAATCAATAAAAAAACAGACATGACAAACTTCCTTTCAAACTAAATATAAACCAGCTTAAAAGTGCGTTAAATTCTCCATGAAAACAATGCGGTGTAGTGGAACAGTAGGATTTAGAAAAGTATGTTATTACAAGTCCAACGCATGCCTAAAAAGTCCATCAATGACATATTTCATAGAAAACATTAATTAAATTGAAGTATTGGATTTGTGTAATCCAAACAAATCACCTCCGAAATGAACAGACTCGAATTCCGATTATCTGCAGGTAAATTTAGTTTATTTGCATTTTTCACCATTTTAAATATTTCTTTCTCTAATTTTTTGTACTTCTCATGTAAACGATTAAGAGGCGATTTGAAAATTTTTGTAACTTAGCAAGAGAATTCTGCATTTATTCAAGAGGAATTTTGTGACGTTTATTTAAGTGCAATCAAGATATTGCTTTGAGACACTGATTTAATTTTTAACCACAAATTTCATTTCTTGGATAAGTTAACTAAAATTTCCATCCCTTTAATTCAATACGTGGCGCGGTTGCGTTAACATAGTTACGCTAGTGCCAGCTCCTCTGAGAAAAAGTAAAAGGGAAAATTGGCGCGAAATAAAGAAACACCGTTTGGAGATGTTTCACAAATGCTGCGTGTTTGATCCACATACTAAAACTCCCTTTTTCATTCACAAATCTGTGAAATATGATCAGAAGTTCTAATTACTTATAACAATTAATTATTGTTTGTTCGATCAATTATTTGTTTAATAAAAGTCTCCTTCTGATATCTTTTTTTTTTACTTGTTGATTTGAAGTCACCAACTTAACCCCTACCACCATAACGTAACCACCAACAGAATTTTAACGTATGATGCTAAAGCTCTCGTCTTTTTGCAGAGCTCTTTTACGTGATTTTAAGGTTAAAGCTGTAAAACATTTCGATTTGTGAAGCTGGATGAGAGGGATGGTATTCTTATTAAATAATTATAAAAATTGCTTTATGATAATGTGCAGAAATAATATATTACAGTTTAGGCGGTTATACTTGAAAAACCACCGTTGTAGTGTTAAACCCTGAAAAGGCAAATGTACGAGTTCCCTTGAGTTCAAACCAAGATTTTTTTACTGGAGAAAAAAAAAGAAGAATTTTAAATGTCATAATATCAAAAATCAGATCAGGGTGTAACAAAATAATTCATACATCTAAATAAGGAGCACACCGCACAATTGTACATAACACGTGCTCCTTTAAGAGTTAGAGAAACAATAATAATAGGATATAAAATATATTTTGATTTGTTAAAATTTATTTACTAAGTGTGCTTCGAGTGAAACTTTAAACTGTAGTAAAATACTTTCATTTTTTTTCATTTATCAGACGACAATGAACTGACAAACTAATGACGTCGACTTCTGTTTTCACATAAGTTGATTGAAGATTGGGGTGATTATAATTGTACATAGATTAATTTTCTTCTTGTTAATATCTCAGATGGTATGATTGTTAAGAAATATAATTGATCATCTGCTTGGACTCTGCGGCGGGTTTTTTTGCTGACACTTTATTTATTTTTTTATTTTGTTATTTTTTATCACCGTTTTAAAAAACAAAAAAAGTTCTTTTGAATTTTAAAAAGTTACGATTTTGCTGTTTCGTTTTTAAGTCAGAAAAAATTTGACTTGTGAAATTTTTTTACACAACAAAAACAACAACAACAACAATGGTTAAGCAGAATTTTTTTAAACGTTTGGATTCTGATATTTTATTCTTAAGCTTTCAAAAATTTATTTTGACATGTGACAGTAAATATAACAACAACAACAACAACAACAACAAATGCTACTACTACAACAACAACTACTGCTACTGCTACAACAATAACAACTACTACTACTGCAACAACTATTATTACAACAACAACAGCAACAACTACTGCTACTACTACTACTACTACTACTACTACTACTACTACTACTACTTCAACTGTTACAGTGACGGATTTGCTTCAAAACTACTTTCAACTGTTTCCAAAAAAAATTCGAAATATCATAAGAAGCCAAGACATAAACTCAAGGTCTAACATCGCTGCAAACTATTAAATTGTGTTATTTGCATTCGTGGAATTTACTTATGAAGGTCTTCTGCAAAAAACGAAATTTGACTTGGATACGTTGGGCTTTGCATAGTTGTTAAATATTAGCATGTTCTGCAAAAAAACGAAATTTGACTTGGATACATTGGGCTTTGCAGCTGTTAAATGTTGGCATGTTTAATCCCACCTTCTACAAACAAACCATTCATTTCCATAACTTTGTTGACTCTTTTAGCATATAATAGGCGTCAAATAATAAATCTATACATTATAAAAACGCCAGCAAATCTCATGCTCGAACACATAGAAAGATTTCTGCGGAAAACAAAACATAAGAACCTAAAAGAGGTAAAAATCGAGGTTAGTGGCGCAGATTTTAAGTTACGTATTTTTCAGGTTCGTGTTAAGTTAAATCAAAATCCCTTCACGTTGCGCTAAAAGTTTATGTGTCAGTGGTGACAACGTGGTAGTTGCGTGGAAGTAGCATCGAAGCTACGATAAGCAAAAAACTACGATCTGTAAAATCTATTAAAAGACGATCTCTCTTGTTAAACGGAAAGTGAAACGAGTTTGAGCGACGGCTCACAGTTCACGCTTACGCAACACTAACGCTCAAATGGGAGTAAATATTGCTTTGTTATTTTACAGAATAAATTTCGTTTCTGTAATTTACAACCTCAGGTAAGAAAAAGTAAATATTTAACGATTAAAACAAATTTATAAATAATATTTATAAAACTGCTAAATAAATCGATGATAGCAATGATAAACAGAAACAAATAGCTTTTATGCATATCGAATGAATCAATGAGGGAGGTTCTAACTTCGAAAAGATATATTGCGGTTGCTTAAGAACAAGCTAGATATGTTTATCAGCGCCGGTTTTAACAGCGTAAGTCTGTTTTTGAGTCTGTTTTATTTTCCGAGGACTCGCATGGGTATTAACTACGTTAAGCCTTTTTTACCGAACTAAAAAACAATTTGCCAACACTTTTTACATAAAAATTTGTAAATATAGTTTGTAAGTTAGGCACTTTACTGCGTAAAAAAAATATATATATATAAATATATATATTTAAAGTTATTGAAGATGTTTGTTGCTTTTTGAATTTATTTTTCTTTGTTTCGATCAATTTGAATTTTAAAAAAAATTTTAAAAATTAGAGCATTAAATTTATTTCAACTAAAATAAAAATTTCGTTATGGTTACAAATCGATAGTTGTTTTGAGGAGTTATTTCGTAGCTAATGAAACTGTAAAAAAATTTACGAAACCTAAAACCTCTCCCCCTCTCCTCACCATGTGACGTAACTATTTTAAACACGGTATGAAAACCAAATACACTCAGAGCAGACAAGTACCACTAAAGATTTTATGGGAGAACGTTTGATAAATATACAAACAATTCTTTCAATTCTATTTTGTAAGGTGACCCACCTTCAAACGGCATGTTTTTCTAATGGCATATTGTTTGTTGTAGCGAGTTGGACATTTGAAGTTTATCAGTTTACGTTTCACATGGATTTTAGTATCTTACCGGTAACTTCATCATTTTTACCGGTAACTTCGTCTTTTTTAGTTGACGATATTTTAAGGAGACGACACTATGATAATAAGTTACATCAGAGCCATTTCTCTCAGGTTTCGGATTTGTCGGATGAAATTTCAATAAAAAATAGACTCTCCACTGCGTTTCCCACATACAATGAAGGTATCCACAAAGTTAAAGAAACAGCCAGAAATTTTCAAATGATTCGAAACGTTCCCGAAAATGGGAAAGACTTCAGCAAATCTTCTTTATCTTACGACATGACTTCAAACGCGGAGTGTGGAGCGTGGAGTTTTGGAGACAAAAGAGTTAACAACAAACATTCTTTCCAAGGTTTAAGTTGCATGGTTGCCGAAGCTGAAATGCACGCTCGCAGCAAGGAAGGAGACACCATCTCTTGTGAAAGTTCTCCTCACTGTAAGATTTCTAAAAGCTCTTTTTTTATTTGCGGCATTGTCATCTTCTATTTTTTAATAAACTTAGAAATCAATGAGTGAGTTTTTTGCAAATACATGTTCTAAATAAGTTTCTTGCGAACATTAATGGTTAACCATGTAGCTAACTGAGGCTAAACTTGTGAATTAGTTTGCATGCGATTAAAAATTCAATGTTAAGTTCACATGCGATTAAAGATTTAATGTTAAAAGTTTACCAAAAAAAAAAAAAATTTAATGTGCATTATAAACATAATTGTAAACATAATTATAAACATAATTAACCTTATATAAAAAAGCTAAAAACAGATTTTAAGCATCAATCTGCTGGAGAATCAGATCTGTTTTCACGTATAAGCAAATCTTTGCAGATTTCTTTTCGAGAATTTTTACTTAGGCGAAGTTCTAATTTTAATTGCAAGATTTTATTTTGCTGTATTTGATAGGCCCATTGAAACAAACAAAAAACTTGGCTAAAAATTTACTTTAAATTTGCTGTAACTTTCTTCATTTTTTTGTTATTTATTACTTTATTTGATCGTTAATTACTTTTTTCATCTTATAAAGTTTTTGTAATATTACAAAAAAAAATTATTCAAAAATTATTTCAGCATAATATAATTATCATTGATAAACTTTTTTATATGACAGGTTCATTTGAAGTCAGAAAATAAAGTTTACGCTACACATTTCACATAATGTATGCAACCAATCCATAATTATGCAATAAAAAGATGATTATTTTTTTAAAAATAATTCGTATTAATGATTGATGTAATATTTGATACTGACATTAAGTTTTGCATAATTAAATTACTCTGTTGTAGTTGTGGTTATTATTTTTGTTATTACTTATTACTATTACTATTATTATTATTACTATTATTATTATTATTATTATTATTATTATTATTATTATTATTATTATTATTATTATTATTATTATTATGATTACTATTATTATTATTAATATTATTATTATTATTATTACTACTACTACTACTACTACTACTACTACTACTACTACTACTACTACTACTACTACTACTACTACTACTACTACTACTACTACTACTACTACTACTACTACTACTACTACTACTACTACTACTACTACTACTACTACTACTACTACTACTACTACTACTACTACTACTACTACTACTACTACTACTACTACTACTACTACTACTACTACTACTACTACTACTACTACTACTACTACTACTACTACTACTATTATTATTATTGTTGTTATTATTATTATTTATATTATTATTATTATTATTATTATTATTACTATTATTATTATTATTATTACATTATTGTTATTATTATTATTATTATTATTATTATTACTATTATTATTATTATTATTATTATTACTATTATTATTATTATTACATTATTGTTATTATTATTATTATTATTATTATTATTATTATTATTATTATTATTATTATTATTATTATTATTATTATTATTATTATTACTATTATTATTATTATTATTATTACATTATTGTTATTATTATTATTATTATTATTATTATTATTATTATTATTATTATTATTATTATTATTATTATTATCTTTAATATTATTATTTTATATATACTTGTAATATTATTTAGTAACTTTATTATTTTTAAATCTGTACGAAAAACTGTACGAAGTTGATAAAAAATTTTAGCAAATGTAAACAGTTGTGGTTAACGAAGTAAAACACACTTAAAACAAGAACCTCCTCGAGCAGCTTCATTCACTTTATCATCTAACCGCAAAATAGTTTGATTTCAACATCACTTTGATCGCATCATTCATATGTCAAATGTCAACTTGTCAAAACTTTGTTTATAATTCAATTTATCATCTTAAAATTATTTTATTGTTCAGAAACCTTGCAAATATTATTTCTGATTTTTCTAACTTTGTTTTTTAATTTTGCTTTGAAAAATCCTAAAGTAATCGTTCCTTTCCCTGTAGTGTCATCATACGATATCTCCTTTCTTCTCTAAATAAAATATTTCATAAAGCATGCACAAAATGAACTAATTTTAAAAGATATATATCATGGAATTTTTTGGTGTAAGATTACGGGAAACTTAGAAAATGAAAAAAGGAGAAATAAATAAGTTACAAAGTTGTTTTAACAACACTCCATCGTTTGTAAAATTCTCAATATCTTTTACACATGTAAAAGAAAAACCTTGATTTTTTTAGTAAAATTTTTTCGAACTTAAACCATAGCAACGAGTTATGGTCACACTAGAAGAAACGCTGAATAAAATGATAAAATGAGCGAATAGAAGCTCCTTTAGAATCCCAATATCTTTTTAAAAGGAAACTAGTTATACATTTATCAAAAATGCGCATTAAATTTAGTGTCGCTTTAAAAAAATTAATTAAAACACGTAAAAACCAGGTAAATAGTGTTTAAAAAAATTTCCAATTTAGGTTTTAGTCTCGATGATTCAGTTGGAATAAATTCGTTGAGGAAACCGTTGTTATTTTAATGTCGTTTTTGAAACAAACATTGAAATTATAAAAACAACCAAACAAACACACGAAATTTTTGCGGTTGTATTTTGGCATTCAGCCGGAATAAAGTTACCCTTAAGAAATAAAATGATTCATACATTTTTTGCTGAACATTACGTCACGTGCTTTAAGAGTTAAATCTGATATTCAATCAATTTTTATTTGTTAGGTGAATCGCCGACTAATTCGTTGTTAATTCCTAAAACTGAATATCACAACGCCTCGAGCGACGCCATGCATGTCACCGCCGAATCTCTTATTCAACAAAATCATTCAACCGGAAAATCCTCACGCAAAAAACCGAGGATTTTATTTTCACAATCTCAAGTTATGGAGCTAGAAAAGAAATTCAAAGATCAAAAGTATTTATCGGCATCCGAAAGAGACCAAATCGCTAACAAATTAAATCTCACCCCAACGCAGGTTTGTTTATTGGTTCATTAATTTTTTTCAATGAAATTGAAAAATGGCTTATTATTTCAATGAAATTTTTAGCAATGAAAGAGTAAATTAGTTCACGCGATATGCAAACAAGGCTATGCTTTCATTAAACCCTGAGGAACCCTTTGGCTCTCGCAATCCCACTTTTTTCATTACAAATATTTTTTTCAAACTGCTGATAAAAGAACGTGACGTCAAAAACATTCAGCCATTTAAACGTCCGTTAATGCAGAACAAATCTCACAAAACAAAATTATAAAATTTCAAATATCTGCATTTGTCGTCATATAGAGCCGTGATATGAAGAGGACATCGAGCAAAAATTATAAAATTTACTTGAAGATCGTCAAAAATAGAAATGTTTAAAAAATTGAACTAAATCAAAAATACTCTTCGATAATTTGTTTCTTCAGGGTGTCACGTGACTTTACCCAATCATTCTTTTTCACTTCTGTTTACAGATGAATTGTGTTGACAGAAAGAAAAATTTCAAATTGACAACTATTTTGAAAATAGCCATAGCATTAATCACCTTTAAAATCTTATTAAAGTAAAATCTTTTGCGTGAATATTATTTTTTTATTCTCTCAAAAGAAATTTATCTTGGCTGACTCGTAAATATTTTTGCATCACATTTTACTGCACCAAGTTTATTTTGGTTATTAGAGATAAAAAAAAATGCTTCTTTTTGGTCTTAAAAAATATTTCAATAAAAGTATTTCAACAAAAAAATTTAAGTAAAAATATTTCAATGAAAATTTCCTATAAAAAATAATGAAGCGAAAATATTTAAACAAAAATATTTATTAAAAAATGTAACAAAAATAAAGCAATTTTTAAACTTCTTAAAAAAAATTTTTTTTTTTCAAAAACGGAAATGCACAAATTAGGGTGTGGCTAAAAGAGCGCGATTTTGTCAGCTTGATCAACAGACGTTTCCTTTTTTCAAATATTTTTAGAAAGTTTCTACAAAGAAGCATAAATATTTACACTCTGTAAAATATTTTTTGGTATAAAATTGTGAAATTTTCCGATAATCCACAAAAAAATTTAAAGATTTCTTTCATTTTTGCATTCATAATAGAAAAAAAAAATGTGGAAACGGCTAAAAGCAATGTGGTGGATGTGGGAGAAGGCGAGGGGTAGGGGAAGGAGTGACTAACTGGGAAAATCTCTAGAGTATTTTATAACAACCTATCAAAAAAAAAAAAAAAAAACCTCTTTATATTTTATGTTAATTTAACTGTTAGATTTTTTTATACCAACAGTTTTTATATCATTGGAATTCCAAAAGTCTACTACTACATCATTTTTTCACAAAACAGGTGTCTTTCAATAGCATAATAAAATGATAAAATCTGATAAAAAGATTTAATTCAAAAGAAAACTTATACAAAACATTTTTTTTTACAAATGTTCCAAGGCTGGATTTGTCTCATATTTGACGGGATGGTTTTTTTTTATGACAGTACCTTCAGAGTATAGTTTTTAAAAATGTCAAAAATACTTCAATCAATTTAAAACTAATTGCTTTTAAATTAGTGGAAAACTTTTTCTTATTTTCAACAAAAAATTTTTTTTCTTATTTTCTTATTTTTATTCTGGTTTTTTTTATCTTTGCCTTAATATTCAGGTCAAAATTTGGTTTCAAAATAAACGTTACAAATGCAAAAAACAGACAATTGAGAGTCGTACCAGACCTCCGCCCTATGAATGGCTGCATTTCCAATCTCGGAATGTACCAGTGCTTGTGCAAAACAATCAAGTGACTTCAGATGTGTGTTTACCATATTGCAACAGACCAACATACTTGCCATCAAATTCTCCTATTGATATGAACTACCCTACATTCTATCCTGACCCTTATAGTGGTCATAATCATCACTATAGCAACAATTATAACAATGCTCCATCAAGTTATCCAAATTCTTGGCCATTTTATAAATAAAAAAATGGTAGACATTTATTTAAATTATTGTACCAGTTGCTTTATCTGAAATCGCCATAAATCCATTTCATATCGCAAACAAGAGCTCAAAAAAGTATTTTGGAACAGAAGAGAAAAAAAAAAATTCGATTATAATTGGATACAGATTTATGGTATCATCCGTTGTGAGTTTTAGGACTGAAGATGAATTTATAGATTGGCAAATATTTTGTAGAAAATAAATTTTGTTGTAAATAGCTCGTGTAAATTTGAAAAATTAATTTTAAAAGTGAATATTTCTCCGTTTATGTTTAGCAAGGTTTAAGCAAATGAGATATAATTTCCTACCCCTTCAAATAAAAAAAAACCACTTCAATAAAAAGGTTCTCTTCAATGTAACAACTTTCAAGTTTTCAAGTCTTTAAGCTCGAAACAGTAACGACACTCAACAAACTTGATGCTTCCGCTCAGACTTGAGAACCACTCCTATCCCAGGTTTTTTATATATATATCGTCGGCTTATTATCAATACCTTCTATGTTCTTTTTTACAAATTTTACAGGAGACACAAAAAACTAATAAATACAATAGACCCACCAAAATGATTTTTTTAAATTGAGTCTCATTAATAAGTGTAATTACTAATAATTAATACACAAATTTTGCATAGAGCTGCGCATAAAGAAAACTAGCCAACTTAAGTCAAAACCTCAAAAATGAAAAAATCGGACTTAAGAGGTTTTTATAGTAAGCCGACGATATATATATATATATATATATATATATATATATATATATATATATATATATATATATATATATATATATATATATATATATATATATATATATATACACATATATTGCGTGCATCCGTGCACATTTGATAACATTGTTCAAATTTTACAAAAAAATTTTTTTGAAACTTACATAAAACTATGTAAATATGTCGTTCAAGTTTAAGTTTCCCATTCATTTCAACTTTACTATGGTTTTGGATTAATAGTTAAAACTACAGACCTTCATGACACAGTTGTAAATATATATAAAAATAACTTTTAGCCGAAAAAGTTGCTTCATGTTATTACAACACTGCATTTTTCATCAATTCCAACTGGTCTCGATATAAAGGGTCTGGCCCAGTCAGTTTGATTCGATACCAAACCCTTCTGTGCTATGGAGCTTTCTTTGGCACCTTTTTCGTTACCGCTTCTTAAGTATTGAAAGTAAGCGTCAACAAAAAACAAAAACGTTGTAAGAATGCCAAACGTACAAGCTACAGCAGAGAGAGTTTTTCGCCTGTCGGGAAATATGTCCGTCACGCCAGCAATTAAACAACTGCTTATAAGCCAGACAACACCAGCGATCAAATCAACGTAAAATAAAAGAGTTGGAATGGATTGAGATTTCGGGATTAGCTTCCAAATTAAAGTTACATGTACCAAAAGTTCAATGCAGATATACATAAAACTTGTCCACGTAACAAATACATAAAAAGAAAATACTGAGAAAAATACGCCGACTGAGTTTGGCAAAAGACAGCCAACCATTAAAACAGTTACGAGCTGTGCTAGTTTAATCAATCCAACCCTTTGAGAGAAGTATGAGAAATCAGGATTAATTATGCTAAGAAATCCTCTTTCACTATTATTTTTATCAAGATTTACCTCTTCAAGATCTTCCATACCTTATTTAAGCATTCAAAGTTTACATTTAATCAACGCTGCGTTTAATTCGTATGGTAAGCGATTTAAATTTACTTTTGTTCCGTCCTTAGACGGAATTCCATTGTAAGAATTGTACGAAACTTTGGACTCATTCAACGAAAAATATGCTTTTTAAATTACTTTTTAATTACTTTTATAGCGCTACAAAGAAAAGCTCAATATTTTTTTAATCTAGTGTTGCATCACCAGTGACGTCATTTTCAGGGTTTTTAAAACACAAATAATAACGACAACGAGGCTGGAAAATTTAGCTTCAAATTTTTTTGTTTTTTTAAAAAAAAAGAACCACAGTAAATATCATTTGATATTACGAATTGAATCTGTTTACTGCAGATTTTCGAAGCAGTAATTAACGCCTAAACAAAACGAGATTTGTACGCCGTATTTTTAAAGACTTGCATTTTTCTGAATAGCAAATGTACTTCGGGTTTTATTCAATGAAATTTTAAAACACCGAGAAAATTACCGAAGAATAAAATGTAAAAGCCGCGTTAACACGCGTCAAATTAAAATATAATTATCACATTCTAATAGATTAAGATGTTTACATTTTCATTTGATAAGTTTATACTTTAATTTGATATGTTATTCGCGCTGAGTTCGAAGTTCGCAAGTAGCTTTTCTCCGACATACACTTATGAACAAATACAAAAATTTTAATTAAAGAAATCTCTTACTAACATCTGACCCTAATCTATTAGCATCTTAAGCCCCACTTCCCATGGCATGCCTTTTCTTTACAGAAATATGTAGGTGCACACGTTCTCATGCTTGTTTCTGAAGTCACCAAGGATCTCCACGCAGAAATCGAGATCCCTAAGGAATATTTTTTAAGAGCGTAATTTTTAAAATCCATCTCAATGTCTCTAATGGTTCACTCTTGATGTCTCTAATGGTTCACCAACAATCTTTATGTTGTAGGGAGGGGGCAGGAGGGGGGGAGCTTTTAGATTACTCAGAAAGCTTATATGTAAAATTCTTCAGGATCTGCTAGGCAAAATTTTCAAATCGGTTTGACTTTTCATTGAATTTATCATCTGCAATATATTTTTTTAATTTAGGTCCCCAAAAAATTACACGAGAAAAATTTTTCGAGAAAAATTTTTCATTTAAATAGAAAAAAGGTTTTAACTTCACTATTTGGCTCTATTTTGCTTATCACACACAACATAATTTAATAAAAAGCTTTAAACTCGTTAGCAATATTTATATAGTTGCAATAAGACTCATTCGGGAGGTGGGGGATGACAGGGATTTCACCCTTGGTGAGGGTCCTCCATTTAGAGTGACGAAAAAAGTTTTTTCATCAATCCAAGGGGTGACCTCATTAAGAGTGACATTCAAAAAAATCCAAGACCTTGTATGATAGGTGTGTTTTTTGCTAATAGATAAATTTGTAAATATACATTTATTTTTTAATAGGAAAAAAAATGGTTTCTTATATGACGTTTTTTTTTAAAATAAACTTTTTCTTCGTCACAAGCAAAAAACCTCAACAAAAAAAAAATTAACTCTGCAGAAAAGATGGAGAAGAGATACAAAATGGCCAGATTTAGAAATTTCCTTTGAAATTCTCTGGCAAACATATTAAGGAACTTAGTTTATTTTGATTTTTCGTTGGAAATAGAATGAAAATATTTACGTTAAATTAACTTAATAATTCAAGCATTTGAGTTACACGATACTTGAATACATCGTATGGTGTTAGAGTTTTCCATCTGCACTTACAGCCATCTCTTTCAAGGGTGACGTAACAAAAAAATGTAATTTTAATGCTAAATTAATTTTACTGTACAAATCAATAAATCTTAAGGTATCAACTTGGATTCTTTCAGACATAAAATTTGGAGCGAAGAAAGTTTTCAAATTTATCTTTTTAGTTTCCATTAAAAATGGTCGCCAAAAAGTTGATTTACCAACAAAGTTGTTGCGTTGACAGTAACAAAAATTCATTTCTAATGAATGGCTAACTTAGTGCACAAGAGAGATGAAATAACGAATCGATTTCTTGACTCCACGAACATGCCCTACCACTGTTGAAGCACCATCATATTCTAGCCAACTAGAATAGTTACAATTTGCCCCAGGCACATCACAAATAGGTACAAAAGCAGAAAAAATTAGACCAATTAAAAACAAGAACGAATGGAAAAGAGAAATGCACGAAAATACTTTTTGATTTTTTCCATATCTTTCTATTTTTTATAAGTTAACAGGTGGTTTTTGTTGTGGTGTGAAAGATGTTTTATATCTGTAAATTTTTTGATTTTTTTTTTTCGTTCTTTTTTTCTAAATCAATTACGAACAAATATCACCGATAAATTTTTGAATTGAGTTTTGCAATCAAAAAGTCATTTTCTTTATGAAGTGAACATTTTCAATCAATTAATAAAATATGGTTTTTACGGCTGTTTAACATAGCACTCTGAAATCTAAGTGCCAATTTTTCAGCCAGTTTGTCTATCTTAGATATCTGGTCATTTTCAGGTCGATAAAGGCTGACGTCCGTCTTTGACGTTGCAAGAAATTTCGGAGTTACCCTTGATCAAGCACTTCCTATCACTAGTTGTAACGATGTTTAAAAAACACTTTAGATGTTTTGAATAAGTTCGAAATTCTTAAATAATATTTACATGTTTATCACACGATATAAAACAAACACTTAGTACTTTTTATGTTTGATATTCTGCTCTTGTCAACATTTATTGCTTGGTGCACTTAAAAATGCATCCGATAAGTGTGCGTCAAAAAAAGTTTCAAGCAATGAAACGTTTGGTTTTAAATCTTGAGTTGAAACCTGCTAACGACAGAATTGAATTTAGAAAGTGTTTTCATTTTTAAGTCATTTTCAGAAATACTTTAAGGAACTTGAAGAAAGAACGTTTGAAAAAAGCACGTTTAAAATGTTGCTTCCAGTCGAGAAAAGAGAAATTAATAATTAGATTCTTATACTTACAATTTTATTTCAAACCCGTCCCCAGTTTCGTTAAAATGGCACCCAAAAAAATATATACTCTTTGTATTGTTATTACTTAAGCGTTGTCGGGCGAATATTTTTATTGACTTATATGTCTAGATCAATTAATAGCTAATTTGCTAAAATAACATTTATTGATTAATTATTACATAACATAGCAAAATTTATTGAAGTTTGATTGATGTAAAACAACAGCGGAGTGTAAAACAACAGCGGAGTGTAAAACAACAGCGGAGTGTAAAACAACAGCGGAGAGCATTTGTAAACAAGAGAGAAAAATCCAAAGTGAGAAAAAAATCCTCTCGGAATGTTATTTCTCCTTTGTAAATAAAAATTGCCATAAGATCTTCTTTCTGTTCGAAATTCAATTATGCATTTTTTGTCTCGTATTTTGAAACAAAATATTACAGAAAGCCTGTTATCAAAGCGTGGAAAGAGGCAAACTTTTAAGTCACACTTCGGTTCGGATTCTTTGTAGAGCGGGTTCGGTTCGGTTCCGGCTTTTAATTAATGACTTTAAACTTTTGATCTTTTGAATCAAAGGAATAAGTGTTTCTTAATGTAATAAATAATGACGTTAACGGAGTAATTTTTGGCGCTGGTTTATTGCAGAAACCTTTTACAAAAAAGTAACGTTTTCTTTGCTCAGAGATAAGCTGATTAAATGGAATAAAAAGAAATGATTATTTTTACGAACTTCAACGTTGAACTCCAAATTTTAAATAATTTTTTATGGAAGAAAACCCCACTTTATTCTCATAAAAAATTAATAAACATTTAAAGATATGTGGAAGTTTCAGATTATTCAGAAGATAGTTCCAGGGTAAAATTATAAAATAAAAATAAAATAAATTTTTTTTTTTTTTGAAGAAAATTTGAAATTAAAGAAGATTGCTTGAGACTTGAAAAAGTTTTTACATTTAAAAGTTTTTAACTAAACTTTTTATAATAACAAGATACCAAAGAGGGTTTTACAAAAAAAAATTTCTTAACAAACTGCTGTAAATATAAAAAAATTGTTAATAAACTGGTGTAAATGTAAAAAAATTGTTAACGAACTGGTGTAAATATAAAAAAATTGTTAACAAACTCGTGTAAATATAAAAAAATTGTTAATAAACTGGTGAAAATTTAAATGCGACAAACTAACAGGAAAAAGTATTTTTAATTCTAAATATATATTAATTTTATAAATTAATTCTATTTAAAAATATAAAGAAAGTTTTTGCGATGTAAAACTCTTGTCAAAATATCTCTTCTTTCTTACGCAAAACACCAAAGAGACGTTGAACCAGTTAATTTGGGAAAAATGCTCTAAAACTCACTTTGTTTTAAAGAAGGTTCTAGAAATAGCAGTGTATTCAGCAGTAATACAGCTCAATGATGGATATCCTAATGGGAATTCTTTATAGTGGAGCGATATAAAAATGTGCAACAAATATCAAAAATATGGACCGAAAATCAAGCGGGTTTGTAAAGCAAAGATGAGAGAAATTAAGAGCTAGTAAAAAAGGATATAATGATAGCAACGTAGAGCAAGAGATTGGTGATGGTTATGCTTGTGGAGGTTTTTTGTTTATTGGTCTCAGTACTTAATTTGTTTGTTTGCTTTGATGCTTTATAAATCTAAAAATTCAGAGAAGTTTTTGGTGAAAGAATTCTGAGAAATTAGTATCTAAAAATTTTATTAATATATTTAACTTTTATTTTGCTGATTGAGCACAAAAAAAGGAATATATATATATATATATATATATATATATATATATATATATATAAAAAGTGTTTGGCAAGAAAAATCATTTTGTTTAAAACCTTTTAAGTTTAACATAAAGTTAACATAATTTACCATAATTTAACAAAATTAAAATTTTTTGTTATAATTTTTTAACCCTGAAACCTTCCTCATAGAAAGCATATCTCAAATTTGATGCAAATGTAAATATAGTAAGATATCCACGTTTCTTAACCGGTATCATAATCAGTAGAGGTTTCTGTCGAAAACAAATAAGTATCGAGCAATCAACACACAGCTGCACTGTCCATTTCAGATGCAGATTCAGATTCTCTAAGTCTAAAGCACCACCTAGTTTGCAGCACCTGACAGTACCTGGCTCGAAGTTTTGTAAGTTGAAGTTTCTAAAAACTTTTATCGCAACTCAAAATCAAAAACAAAAAAGAAGTATGGATTGGTATTGATCGAACGTTATCTCGATGAGAACATCGATTTTGAATCAAAGATTAACAAGTCTACTTCAATGAAATTACGATGAAAGAAATTTATATCAACCAAGTTAACTCAGTGGCGTAACCTGGCTTAAGGTATTTTCCACTCCTGATAGTAATTTAAAGCAACTTTCATAGCAACTTTCATAGAAACTTAGAACTTAAAAGTTCCAACTGATAGATAATTATATAATTGACAGTTACGTAATAGTATTCATATAGATATTTATATGATAATATCATGAACAATGTAATAACTACAGTCGTTAAATTATCGAATTTATCTTATTTCAAAAATTAAAATTAAATCTCCATCCTCGTTTTTGGATTATTATACTGAGTTATTTAGATAAGATATATTCTATTTGTTTTAAGGAATATTAATAAAAGAGAAAGTAGTGATATAGTGATATATTTTGTATTCAGCAATAGCATGGACGTATAAGAGATGGACGTGCAACGATATATGTTTTTTGCGAACCATGCTCGTTGCGCATTGTTACAAATCTTTTGTTTTAAACAATAAAAATTAAATTATGTTAAAGTCTGTCAGATTCGTTGAAAATTTTTGGTCTCGTCTAACCAGTCACATCAACTCCCTTTTAGTTACTAAGGATAACAGCAATAGAACCAAGTTTTAAGCTTAACTTTATAAGCTAGACATTCTTAACATTTTAAGAAATAACGCTGATGATGATATAGAAATTGAGATCATTTACTTAAATACTTTAGTACATGTATAACTAGAGATATAATAAACAACACAAAATATCAACTAGTTTTATAGCTACCTAAAGCACAATTGTCCAGGGAACAACTCCATCTATTATATTGTCGTAGACTTCCAGTTTATGAGATTTTTTATTGCTGTTCTCATCACACTTAATGTTTTGCTCGTTTATATCAAAGACTCGATCATTCAACTTCAAACATGTTATTGTTTTTATATAAAAATTTTTTCTTCAGTTCACTTTTAAACTTGTTTTTAGTTGTTCACAAGGAAAGGTGTGCGTTTGTGTGGGGTGTGTAGGTGGGAGTGGTGGGTGAGTAGAGAGATTGTGGGCAAATAAATAAACAAGTGAAAAAGGACAGATAATAAGTTTTTCATAGTATTTTAATTCAAAGCTATTTCTAACCTATCTGATATGCTTATCTTAATGTTTCATTTTAATAAAAAAAAAAAAAAATTCGTTTCTCAGACTCCAGCCCAGTTCCCAAAATAAATTGTGGATAATTCTTGTTATTATATATATATATATATATATATATATATATATATATATATATATATATATATATATATATATATATATATATATATATATATATATATATCATCTTTATTTTTTATGCTGTTTTTTGTAACTTTACTAAATCTAAGAAAATTTTTAAAAATTTTTAAGTTTGTAAGACAATTTTTCTACAAAGTGAACAACTTGGTTTTATTTTCAGTAAAAGTGTAAAATTTTTGTAAATGTGAATTGGTAAAAATTTGTAGTATTTCATGAAACATTGTATGTTTACTTTTTAAGGTTTTAAAAAGTAAAAAAAAAAGCAATAGACAAAATTGCACTTTTGAGCATCTGACCGAAAAAAGTGGATAAACTTAAAATTAAAGATGCAGCACAATTTGGTGACACAGGGAGCTGACTTTTTTTAATCCAGGAATAAAGATGCAAAAAATGAAAAGAGACATTAGAAAGCAGTGCTAATAAATAAAATTCATTGTGCAAATTTTATAACTTTAGTCTATAAATAACATTGCTTCCTATAAATTTATCTGAATTTAGGCGGTGGTGGCTGTCTTCTTTGGGTTTTTCTTTTTTTTGTCCTTCTTGCCTTTTTCTGAATTCATCTTTTTCTGAAGCTTTGTCTTCCATACTGCTTTTTGACTTGTTTTGTCTTGCTTTATATCTGCAACTTTGTTTATAATAGATGTTAGTGTGTTCTTCGTTTCTGGGACATTTTCTTTGGTTGTTGGCACAGTTGTCTCTGATGGTTCATCTCCCGATGCTGCTGAACCTTCTATTGTTTCAGTTTCTTCAACTCCATGTTAAAAAATTATAATTAGTAAAGAATATTTTGCAAAGAACAATTAGCAGCGATTAATCAAAAAAGATATATTAAACTTCCAATCAACAACAAAGAAATCCTAATAAAAAATTGTACAAAACTCATTCTAAATACTGGCTTTTTATTGAGCAGAAATTTGGGACCGAACGAAAGATTAGGAAACATTATGCCCTGATATTGCAAGTTAAATTTCAATAATTTTACAATTATTTTTAGTTGTTTTTGTAAAACTAGCTTCAAATGAAATTGCTCTCTCTTCAATTAAAAGAAGTTATTTACCAGTTTTAATTGGTTTCTTTCCTGCAACTTTCTTAATTGTGGCCGAATCACCGGTGGAAGTAACAGCAGGTGCCTTTTTTTTGCTCTCTACAGACACGCACCACAATGCAAGTAATACAAGAAATACAAAAGATGTCCGCATCTATAAAAATTTGATGCATATACAATATATTTTTACGGTGTAAAAAAAGCCTTCCAAACTAAAAATGTATACAGATATTTTTCTATAATTTCTATGAAAAACAAAAAAAAAAACAGTGATTGGTTTAAAATAAAAATTTGTAGCTTCCTTGAAAAAGTAGGTTTTAAATTAATATAGGCGTTAATGAGTTTCACAGTTGGGTGGAAATAAACCCGCAACCTTCGGCATGCAGTTATAAGTTGTTGATGAAAAAATACTATTTACGTGAACGGGGTGCTCATCCATGCCCATTAAGTAGTGATCTTTGTAAATAACAACAAATCTTTAGAGAGTTGTTATCAGCAAACCATGGGAGTATAGCTTCCCGGGGTTTTGAAGCAGATAGTTAAAACGACGCTTCATGAACTACATATAAACAACGGAACTATTTTATTAGTTTTAACATATCAATATATTTCAAAACGTTTTTGATATTCAAAGAATTTCGTAACACTTTTGAAGTTTCTCGAAACGAGGTAATGCTGACACAACAAAATGTGAGGTGTTTTAAACAACCTTTTTACATATTTTTTTTAATGTTTGTATTCAGAGCCTAAATATAATATAAAACGAAAGTTACAAAACTCATTAAAATACGTTATCTGCTCAATGCGGCATTGCCTTAATGCCAGCGATTGAAAAATTTCTGTCGCATTGAACGAATGTCTGCGAAAGACGTCCGAGTAAAACCTCCTCTTTCATTTCTGTCTTTTTGCAGCAAAATGTCTTTTAAAGTTTCATAAATTTAAATTTGTTTGTCGAAAAGTTGACGGTAGGTCGGAACGTATATATAGAAAATATAATGGTAGGTCGGAAAGTAGATATAGAAAAGTTAACGGTAGGTCAGAGCGTAGATATAGAAAAGTTAACGGTAGAATGGAGCGTAGATTAAGAAAAGGTCAATATATTTAATCAAATAAAATCCAATAAACTAAGAAATATTTTACTCGAGGAAATTAAACAAAAAAAAAACAATTTTTCAATTTTTTAGCAGTTTTAAAAATATTTCATTTTATCGAATATTTGAGGAGAAAAACTACTAGTAAACAACTAATTTTTCCGTGTTTTCATTCGTTAACAATTTGTTGATTACAAATTTGGCTAGTTGATCAGATATGCCAAATACCTGATTTGAAAATCAAGGAAATTTTAAAAGATATAAAAAAAGTTTATCCAGTAAAATTTAAGCTTTTTACTCCCTGGAGGTTCAAAAAAAATTCCTATCAAATGTCTCACAAATTCTTATCAAATGTCTCATTATAAAATCTTCCAAGCGTAAAAGCTTTTGAACCGTTTCTTAAAAATTTTAATGACTCAAAACACAAAAAAATTTCTTGTGTGCTTCCCATTTTTTTGGATCTCGTTATGGCCACATTTTCTAAATTAAGCCCATTCATCAGAAATTTAAAAATAGGTTAAAATACTGCTTTGTTGTACCAATGTTGCTGTTGTATTATTTATCGGATGTACGTGCTTAAAGATTTATTTCGAAGTTAGCGTCCAGTTCTTCCATTAAGTTTATGAGCTCGTCAGCGAGACGTAAACTCTATCAGAAATTTTCTTTTGGCTCTCAACATTGTCTTAAACCAAAGTCCAGCACGTTGTTCAGATAGCTAAACATTGTGTTCAACCAAAGTCCAAGACGTTGTTCAGTTAGCTTAAAATGGTGTTCAACCAAAGTCCAGGACGTTGTTCAGATATCGAAATTGAAATCCATGTTGAGTAATAAAACTGTTCTGCCCATTTTGCTATTCGTAAAATCTCTTCACAAATTATCGTAAGTTTCATATTTTTTACTAATATAAAAACACCTAATGCATGAACTTTGAACTTTATAATCAATTTTTTGAACTTTATATCAATTTGTTAAAAGCAGGTTGATGTTTAAAAAAAAGTAATGTTTGATATAAATTTTGAATACATTTACCTAATATTAACTGGATGCTAAAATTTGATAGTATTTCACTATATAAATTTACTTTTATTTATCAATTAAGCTGTGTTTCTTTTTGAATAAGCATCATGTTCTCGTGTCTAATTTCTTAAATCGAATTTATGAAATAAGAAAAGTGAATTTTCATTTTTTTTTACGATTATTTTAAAACTTGCACCACTATTTTATAAATTTGTTGTCTTCATTTTTGATGAATAAGTAAAAACTAACACGGGAAAAAGAATGTGTGTTAGTAATCTCTAGAAAGTATGGGAAAGTCTAAAAGAAGAATAAAAAAAAAAAAGAATGTAAAAAATGTGAAAGCAAAAGAAATAAAATTTACAGTATCAAACGCTTAAAGGTATCCTCGAGAGAAGACATCTCGAAGATATCATTCATCAAAAAGAAATGAAATCCTGAAACCATTATCCCAGCCTGTGAAAGATGAGTTTGTTGATCATATTGTGAGAAGGGAGAATAAAATTAAAAACAGTGATTAGGAAAAGACGTACCACACGGACACACGAAGACTTATTTACCTATCAAGTAAATAAATAATAGTTAGGTTTAGCAAGAAAAGCAAGTAATAATAGAGAACTATAAAAGCTTCAAAAATAAAGTTAAAACAGTTTTTCGGATGAACAAAAAACTTTATGGATGAGCAAGAAGCTTTTGTGGGTAAAGAAAAAAAAAAAAATGATGAAAACTTTTTGATGAATAGAAAAAGCAGAGCTCAACAGAAACCAGAGAAAAAATTTAGTTAAAGAAAAGTAAGCGCAAGTTTTTGTCGTTTCTAATTAAGAAAAAGAAAAAAGAGATATTCGTTTTAAGAAGAAGACCAAAAGAAGAGTAGTTGATAAAAGCGATTGTACATATACAGTATAAGACACTTCAAGGAGAATAAGAAAATATTATTAGTAATTTTATCAACGTAAGGAATAAAAAAAGTAAGCTGACCACCACTACACATTAATAGAACATTATGCTGAGAATTATTGCATAATATAATTTACTGAGGACGGTCAATACAACCTTTGAACCCTTGAACAATTACCCCCAACCTCCTCCAAGTTATAAAATAATCCGTCAATAAATATTCCAAATCCTCTTTTTTTTTTTTTTAATTAAGAATTTTTTTTATACCAGGATGCAAAATTAGTAAACTACATTTTTACGGTTGGTAAAACTTTGGTCTGATGCAAGTTTACATCGACCGAATACTTGACTAGCAAAAATGATGAATAACGACGTCAATACACAATATGAAGATTGAAGGAAAAGAAAGTCGCAACTGTCGGTTTTACAAGCCAGTTAATCAATTATTCTATCATGATCCTGACTTTGCTTCAAGTCCTTTATCAACAAATAAACCGGAAGAAGTATTCCCTTAAAACAAAAACGACAAAGATGAACTTGATAAGAATTCAATTCAAATAAAACTTCGTAGATCCAATATCGTTAGACCGTCATTGAATTCAAGACACCGTTTAAATCAGAAACAACTTATTTTATTTCAGAGTTCTTATTTCAAAAATATCTTCGAATCCAAAATTGTCTACACCCAAGAAATGAGTAGCTTGCAAGCAACAGTACTTTCTAGCAGTCCGAGTAAAGTTCGGCCAAAACACTTAATGAAAAATATTTATCGAATAATGATTAAACAAAACCCCCTGTAAAAAATGATGCAACAAGAGTACTTCCCGGAAATAGGATAAAAAAAAACAAGAAACAACAGAAAAGTTGACATTGTAAAATATTCTTTGTAATATTTATAAAAATTACCTTCGTTTCAATTAATTGAACAGATTTGAAAAAAAAAAAAAAAAAAATTACAACTTTATGAACGTGCTGATACAACTTTGAGAACACATAGGTGCCATTTTAAGAACTCTCAAGTACGATAAAGTAATTATAAATATATAAATTATTTATAAATATATTAAAAAAATTCCTTAAGCACAAGATTTTGGTAACTCTTGCCTAATTAACTTTTAAACAATACGCAATTGCAGCTCTTGTTTAGCGCGATAACGGTAATTAATTTCAGAGATGTTGCTGTCCCTAAAACCTTGAAACAATTTAACTATTTCAAAATTCTATTTCATCTTCAGACGTGATTGTGGTAAATTATCTCACAAATTAGCTAACTAATGATTATTGGAAAGTCAATTATCATGGAATGTCAATATTACGTTGCAAGGGCGGAGAAAGTTTTATTTGGAGTAGCGAGTAAACACTTGAAATAAAGTTGTAAGGGCGGAGAAAGTTTTGTTTGGAGTAGCGAGTAAACACTTGAAATGAAATCAAACTTCTTTTTTGGCTTAAGTTACGAAAAGTTACGAACTACAACATTAAGATTTAAAAATTACACTGTTGTTATAGCAACTATTTGTAACTGCAGTGTTGCCAAAGCAATAAAGATGCTCCTTGACAAACGATTTTGGTCGAAGATTTTGTAAAAACGACTTTGTTCTTAGATAAAACTTTATTTCTTTACCCATAAAAGCATAACTTCAGTGAAAAGATTGGTTTACCAAATAAGAAAAAAAAAAAAAAATCATTTTTCTACAAAACGATACTGCCACTTGTTAGAAGGGCAATAGTTTGCGCAGACTGTATTCAGTAGTTTGCGCAGACTGTATTCAATAGTTTCCGCAGACTGTATTCATGTTAAAGTAATTGCTTCATACTGTTTTATTGAAAAGAAGCCAGGGGATTTTATTGAAAAAAATTTAGCAATAAATATTCGGTGTTTTTGAAAGTATTTTATGTTGGTTTGAGCTGCGCAACTAAATCTCGGTGGTGCCAATCGAATTGGATTTCTAAAATGGTTGCACTCGCAGAAGGCTTAGAAAGAGATAATTTTTAATAAACTCAATTATGTTCAGAGGATTATTTAATCGCTTAAAAACCACATGTAGCAAACGCGCGCCTATATAAAATACAACAGACACTTGTCTGCGATCTTTATGGAATAAAATGGGAATTAAGTAGTAATCCAAGATGTAAATCGAGCTTTAATTTGTTCGAATCCGATGTAGCACAGGAAGAAGTTTTGTATGTGAGCTGATGACGTGTACACTTCGAAGTAGTAGAAGAAATGCTCCAAGGATTAGAAATTTAAACCGATTAACTTTTTTTTAGATATTTTTGGAAATAATTAAGATATTCAAGAGTACACTCACATTTTAAAAATCGGTGCCAATCATTTGCTAATTCGGTGTTGCTTTTAATGCCAATTTGCACTCACATGCACAGTTAGTGAAAAGTAACTCCAAGTTTTTAAAAAAGTCATTAGAAAAATAGCGCTTTGTTAAAATAGAGAAAATGGCGCTCTTTTAAAAAGAGAATAATTCATTGTCGTGCAATCCCTCAGAGGATTGAAATGCTTTTTCGATCTCAAACGAAACCATACTACTGAAACCATACCAAGCAAGAAATATCCTCTTTTAAAGCGATTTCAACTTGGTATTAATTTAGAAAAAATTTGAAAGTAAATGCAAAAATTTTTTTCGCACACGCTCTTATAAACTAACAGTCAGAGCCCGTTTGGCTCTGACTGTTAGTTTACAAGAACGCGTGCGCGCGAGTAGGTGCGAGTGTATATATTTACCGAAGCGTGCGTGTGTTGCAAGTCAGTATATTGTTTTATTATTTATTTCCCTTTTTTTTTTATCGAGGTTTTTTTGAAGAAATTTTTTGAGAAAAATTTTCATTTTGAACTATTTTTTGGGGTTTTTTTTTTCATCTTCAGAAAATAATTTCATTAAAGTTTAATAAATTTGTCGTTTTTTTCATGAAATATAAAATTAGTTAGTAATCTATTTACAAGTTTCATTCAGTAAAAATCTCTTACAACAAATAAGTGGGGAGATCAAAGGAAAAGTGAACGAAGAGAATTAGTCCTGATCGTCGTTGAAAATAATTTGATAATCTGCCGCGCAAACATTCTCTTTTTACAAGCGACGTTTTTTTAATCATATATATTTAATTATATATAATTTTTTGTCCATAATTTTTAGTCTTTTCATGCTTTTTATTTTTATTTAGTCTAAACTTTCTTTTTCTTAGGTTGCAAACAAACAAAATTCCTTTTTTAAATATTAAAATTATTATTAACATTAAACTGAACATAAATATTTAAAGTTTTATATATTTTAAAATTGTTATAAATATAAAAATTGTTATCAAATTATAATAGAAATTTTTACAAAACAATAAACAACAAGAGGGCAATGAGTCGAACACTTTCCAAAGAATATATGATACAAGGTTTTAAAGTAGTGTATCTATCGTTCTAAACTCAGTTTTTGTAAGTCCTCTGGTACTACTAATTTCTTCATTTGCGTAAATAGTAAGTCTGTTTTTACAGTATAACGTCCTACAGCCTGGCGAGGTGCCGTCGGTGTTTCATTCTTACGTTCTGATTTTTTATAGTCTATATTTGTTGTCGAATAAGTCGATAACTTAAGTATAGCTTCATCACGCAATTTATTATTTGAAAATGTTGTTACTGTTGGTAAGCTCTTTAAGTACCTTTTACCTTGCAAATTGCAGTATATGGTCCTCGGGTTTATTAGGCCGTAAGTGAATTCATATAAGAGTTTTGATAACACTTTTTCTCTAGTACATTTTGTGCCATAATAAGTTCTGGCATTTTTTGAGTCATAACAACGAAGTTCCTTCGAGTTCTGTGTCCGGAATTCCGAAAACACTCGTTGTATTTTACTTGAAAATTGTTTTTCACAAGAAATTTCAGTCACGGCAGACTGGTACCCTAGCTCTTGCACATGATATAGTTTATGCCGATTGAGTTTTAAAAAGAAGATATAACTTCCGTACAGCGCTACGTTTGTGTCTGTACAATCGAGGTGCGCACTTGTATAAAACGCTCCAAACTTTTCTGTGTCTTTCCCGAAACCGAAAACTTCGATGACATTTGATAAGGTGTGATTCCCTTTCAACTGAATGTGGACAGCAATTTTGGCTTTAACTGAACTTCGAACACGATCATGAAAAACTCCAATAACCGTTCCAACTACTACCATATCGGCCTGTTGTGCTCTTTTGACCAAGCTCAACTTCTTCAGCGAGAAATCTCCAAATCGTGATCTCGGAGGGGAACACGTATCAATAAAAGTTAAATATATTGCAAGAACCATCAAAATGCAAAGCTCTTTCATAATTAGTTCTGCAACATTTACTAAAAAAATTACCAGCCAAGATGAAATCTGATAACAAAATACTTAGCACGCGCTTCACAAATATCTGACCAGTTGCAACCACTTAAGAACGCTATCAATGACTGATCTGTATTAAATAAACGAACATTGATATATCTATCACTTCTAATCGAATTAAGATAGAATACTGCAAATAATGAGTGCAAAATAAAGCCCAACTAATTGTGAGCTCTATATAAGTGCAGTTGCAAATAAACAATGGCAGAACTTTATTGTGGATTAAAGACGGTAATTTAATTAATGTTTTCGCTTGAAAGATTGCCTACCATAATGACGTCACTTTTGCTGTTTATCACACCTTGAGTTCAAAAATTCCGATTGACTTTGCCACAAATGTAAAGTAAATATTTTATGTACTGAATGGCAAATAACGGGAATAAGATTCAGCTTTTTTTTCAAACAGACTCAAAAAAAAAAAAATCATAACAATCTTTAAGGTTCATAAACCAAATTTTATAGCGGAGAACTTTTTGAAAGGTTAAAAAAACAAACAAATAATAAAAAAAAAAGCTTTTTTTTTTATTATAAAAACCTAAATAAAAACTTCCCATTGAAATCATTCGACAAGATTTTACCAGAGAAATGACTGCTTCAAATGAGAGCAATATGGTTTGGCGGTATCAGATTATGACGGAAGCAGTTTTAATGACCGACACAGCGTTTCCATAAAAGATTTATATATCGAATTGTTAGATTTTAATGACAAATAAGAACTTTAAAATCATCTTGGAATATTTAAGCTTAGCAGAATTTGCTGATAAAAGTAGTAAAGAAATGAAAGAGTATGAAATATTGTTTTTAAACTTATTTTAAATCATTGAACACACTCAATATACGTATTTCTAAAAAATCAAAAGATAAGATCGTTTTGGGTCGTTTTGGATCGTTTTGGATCGTTTTTCAAATGCACACAAGCACGCTCTTATTAGTCGGAAATAGATAACGAGTCCTTAGGAACGCATCCTGAAAATCAACAAATTGGCTCTGAGCGACATCGTATAACAAACCGTTTAACTAAAACCAAAAGAACAAAAAACGAAATTTGCGCGAAAAAGGTTACGATAAAAAAAAACAAAAACCGATATACGAGCCAAATGTAACATAGCATATCAAAGATGTGGAATTAGCCATGTAACCTGATTATCAACAAACACGAAGCCCATCAACGTAACTCAATTTACGTTTAGTTTGAATTATTTACTCTTTTCTGCGTTTTTAACAAAATGTTCAAAAGGAAAGACCACCATTCAAGCGTCTGACCACCATTCAGCTTTTCTCTTCCACTAAGCTTTTATTGTGCTTTGAAGCCTCAATGTTTTAACAGGTCTGCGAAACAAAGTTTTTTTGTAAAAAATTTAATCCAAAAACCAATATCGTTTAATTGATTTCTTGAACGTAAAAACTCAAGAACTATAGATAAGCGCGTTTGGTGAAATTAATTTTACGTTTTTAAGAGTATTTTTTAATTAAGCTTGATCGATTTTGTAGATACCTATTATTGCTCTTATACAACTTTAAGAATCCATCATATAATGAACTAAAAAAGAAATTTTAAAAACTTCAACAATTTATTGAAAAAACTTTAAGATTAAAACGTTAATTTGTTTAATTACACGTCAACGTCATTTTAAAGACTTTAACATTTTTGGAGTCGAGGTTTTTTTTTGAAGTGTTTCGTCTTCTAAAAACATGTAAAAAAAATAAGAATGGATTTAGATTATATTACTCTTAAAGAAATGGAATTAAGCTGTTAACAAGATGACATTTAAGTTTATAGCTAACAAGATAAAAATGTAACTAATAGATACTGCTACGTAAATTTACAAAATACTTATCGCTTATTTCGTTTTTTCGATCTCCACTGAGTTGTTACCATTCGTAAAGCTGTAAATAGCGGCTCCAATAGATATTTTCTCTCTGTTTCCCTTTTTGTTTGTTTTTACATTTCTCTGTCTGACTCTGTCTCTCAAACTAACTTTTTTGTATCAACTATGCTTAGTTCTTAACTATATATAAACTAAATTTAAGTTCCAATAGATACCAGAGTTTTAAATCATTAACTTTTAAATTATAAATATTATACTGAAGTAAAATTATTTCTATAATTTCTTATGCTATGAACTCATGAAAAGCTAAAAATCAACGTCTTTCATTAATTTGCAAAATAACTTTAACGAATTTTTTTCGGAAGTCAACTGAGTAAGAATTTTGCAAGCATATCCTCTGACAAATATACAAAAAAGATTTTGCTGATTTCGCGACATTCTGCATTTAATGAATGAGGAAATCATATTTATTTGAGATCAATCTCAATATTTAAACTCAGACTTCCTTTTTCTTTTCCTTCACAAGAAACAAGAAGCGCTTTATACCCCTTTTTTTATACCTCTTTTTTATACCTCTTTTTTATATCTCTTTTTTTATACCTCTTTTTTTATATCTCTTTTTTGCTCTCATTGTTTAATTTATTTGTTTTAAAAAAACATTGGAAAATAAAAGGATGTCAGCGAAATCTTAGTTGCTATTACTGATTAGTTCAATTATACTTATTTGAAGTATTCATACTAATTCCCTGAAGAGAGGGAGAAATTGCCCCCCCCCCCCACCCTCATTCTTCCTTTTTATTTTAAAATCTTGGCACTTAAAGTTTTTTGCTATAGAATGACAAAAAACTACCAAAAAGTATCATGCTATCAAATTAAAAAAAAAAATTACTTAAATATACAAAATCACATACATATCACATATGTATGTGATTTAGTGTACCTAAGTCTTTAAGTATTTAGGATCGAAGAACTAATGTTTTTTATCAAAAATAGCTCGATCACTCTACATGTTATACTCACATACATATTCAATAGCTATTTTTATTCAATATAGTGGTTGAAGGTTTCATAAAAAACAAATTTAATCACATTGTCCACAGCTTAAAACAAAGTTTTAAACCTCAACCTTTTAGTGTTAGCTACCTTTGATAAGGTATTCTTTATAAAAAAAAGTTTAACTGGTCAAAATGGGTGCACGAAGATTTTTTTTCTGAAAGTCACAGTTTTTTAACAAATTTTTGCAGCATCAGAGTTTAAATTAGATTATGTCTTCATTTTGTATTTGACCAGATCTGTTTCATCCAAACCAAGACATTTTTGACCTCTCCGTACAAGTCAACATTTCAAGAAATCCTAATAAATTTTTTCAATTTATAGCTAATGAGGATACCATGCTTTTTCTCAAACTGATTATGAATGTCAGAACATTTAATTAAGAAAGTCTTAGTTGCACGAGTCTTAAAGATAAAACTTTACAAAGGCGAATCTTTGTCATTTTTGAGCGAATTTTAAAAATTGAGTAGTCGCTTAAATTGCTTTTAGTTTTTTTTAAAAAAAGTAGCATATAAAAATCTAACTGAAGTCTTTGATTGTTTTCATCACTGTTTTATATATATATATATATATATATATATATATATATATATATATATATATATATATATATATATATATATATATATATATGATTTGAATGTTGACATCTTGTATAAGAGTGTATGTTATGTTAATAAAAAACATCAAATAATACGAATTCTCTAAATACAAATATTCATTTATGATGAAATTTTCGCTGGATTATGGTTACCAGCATCATCAGCTCGATAAATTATTTAAAATAATTTATCGAGCTGATGATGCTGGTAACCATAATCCAGCGAAAATTTCATCATAAATTAATATTTGTATTTAGAGAATTCGTATTATTTGATGTTTTTTATTAACATATATATATATATATATATTTCTCCCAGATATAAATATGCATCCACCCCCACCGACTCTCCAACCCACACTCCAACCCCTTTCTTCCCTCTAAATGTAATGAATTATATATAATTTAAAAGTCACATGGCATGAGCATAACTTGGGGTACTCATTGAAGAAAATCTCTCTTGGAAAGTCTATGTAAATGATACTAACATCAAAGTGTTCTAAAATATGATTTATAAAGCAAGACTTATGATATCCTCATAAATTAAGCATGGGAATTTCGGCCTTCAAAATCGACGAAATTAAACGAAATTCGTGTTTCAATTTCGTATCGAAATTTATATTGAATTTCGAAAGACGAAATTTTTAAACATTACAAATTCACGAATTTCGAAATTAAAACTTATGTTTAATTTCGTGTCAATTTCGTTACTTTCAATGACCCGAAATTATACGAAATTTTTTCGCGAAATTAAACAATCCAAAAAATCGAAATTTCGTTCTCAATTTCGATCCGAAATTGAAACACGAATTTCGTTTAATTTCGTCGATTTCGAAGGCCGAAATTCCCATGCTTATCATAAATGTACTAAATATCTAATTAACAATCAAAAAATATACTTTCATGTATAATTGCAAACTGAGATTAGTTCCAGTGGCGGCGTTAGGGTAGGGCCTGGTTGGGCGATGGCCCAGGGCGCCGAATATAAAGGGGCGAAATTTAGCCTTTTTTTGTATGGGGTTCAATTGAGCTAGGGGCGCCGTGGAAATCTCGCCCAGGGCGCTGGTAGTGCTAAAACCGGCACTGATTAGTTCCTTCTCGTTTTTAAAAAAAAACTTCTATGAAAATAACACAAAAAGATGCACCACAAGAGCAACTTGTTGCTTTCTTATAGTTAAAAAGAATATGTAACTTTAAAAATCTATTTCATATATTATAGATTTCTTCCCAGCAAGCACACAACGTTGAAACAACTTTAAAATAACGTTGATCGACGTTGATCAACGTTATTTCAACGTTGTTTCAACGTTGTGTGCTTGCTGGGTTCGTTCCCTCTTCAAAACTAAAACTTAAATAAATTAAGCTAAGTTAACTAGATAAACTCGATTGATGTGTATTCTATGAAAAATAAATTTTAATTAAAAGATAATTATAAAGACGACAATATTGGTCTTTTAAAATATTTGCCTTTGAATATAAGCATTTTAAAAACATTTTAAAAGACTTCTTTTTAGTTTAGCCTTCTACGAGTTTCCAATAACTAGAAATAAAGAGAAATATAAGGTATGTCATTTAGCAATTTTATTATTCAGCTTTTTTTTATTATTAAAACTTTATAATACGCTTGAATGAACCTTAAATCAGCCTTTTTGGTGCTTGCAGCTTTATTACGTCAAAGTTTTAATTTATTTTTATGTTCGAATGTTGCATTGCTTATTTTTAATATTTTCATGTTTCAGAATGTAATTTTTATTTTGATGTTAAAATGTAAACAGCCATTTAAAAACATAAGAACTTTTCTTAAGATTGAGCTTTAACATAAATTCCTCAGATGATTATAAACATACTCATCAGTTACGTAATATTATATCCGCTTTACTCGAATGCTATATAATTAGAACTCGTATTCAAACATATTTATATTAATGCATAAGAATCTTTTTATAAATGCAATTAATTGAATACTGTTTAACTCGAAGTTTTTAACACTCGACACGCATTTTTCGCCTAATTGACTATTTAAATCGGATAACTTGAACTCAGTGAAATTAAGCTGAAAAAGTCAGGAAATATCGAGGCTTTCATAAGCTAAGTGGAATTCATTATTATGAAAACTTTTCGGAATTTTCTTTTTTCTGATATTTGCTTAACAAAGAAGCAAGGTAGGAAAGTTATATAAAAATATTACTTTAAAACCCTCACTATAATATTTTGTTAAAGAAAATATATACTTTTCTCAATCTTTCTTACATAAAATTTGATATATTTTACATCTAATAATTTTAGTTAGTCATTGCAATCCCCTATCAGTTTCAGGTAATTTTGATTTTTACCCAAATATTCTTCTGAAATTGACACAAATGATCTTTAACACTTTGAAGTGCAAATATACCTTTATTTGTCAACTTTTTCACTCAAAATGGCTAATATTTCATTAGGTTTGCAGCTAGCTAAGGTTTGTTACTCTCCAATATGAGAAATTTGCAAACGTCTCACTACATATGTGGCTTTTAGTTATGTATTTGTTTTCTTTTAGGTGGGTAGTAATGGCATTAACTAAAAAAAAGCAGGAAAAAAAAAAACCCACAACAAAGTGCAAACAGATTCTGTATTAAACAGAAACATTTTACTCAAGATAAATAGAATTCTACAAATAATGCCTATCTAAACCTTTCAGAGTCGAACACAATATTAAAAGTGCATCACTACATTTAACAAGCTCTAGAAAGCTGAGATGTGAACATCGAGCTATTCAATCAGAAGAACCTATTGTGGATGTTGATTTAACCTTTTATATGAATTTGGCACTTTAAAAACTTTGCAAAGAGGCATGAGTTAGGCCCTGAATGTTAAGCAAATGAAATATTTTAGAAAGTATTGTCAGTGCAAAAGATTTGTGAATAACCATTTTCTGTAAACAAAAGAATTGTACTTTCTGAGAAATCAGACAAGGTTATGAATAAGTTAGCAAGTTTCCACTACTATGATAATGCAACCTGCATACAATGCCATATATAATGTCACTTTTGATCTTAATACTGTATGTGCAGAAAAAAATGCATCACAAAAGTGGTTGAAAATGTTAAAATGGTTGTAAACTGTCCAGCAGATGAATTAAGTTTGTTTGATGTTAAATTTGAATTGATAGTTGAAAAGAGGAAACAGTTCTTTAAATTTGATCTAACTGGAATTTCCAAGGAAATAGGAAAGTTTTCAACTGCCTCAGGTGCAAAGTTATACATGTTCAAGTATCAAGTTGAATATATTTTTTTAAAAAAAGGTTCAAGTTATATATGTAAATTGTTAGTAAAACATTAGAAAATGTCCAACATTGATTTCAATTCAGCTGATTCTATCAATCTCTTTCATTTTTTTATTTGAGGTTTTTTTTAACTGGAGGGTTTTCCTTAGAGGTTTTAAGTTTAATTTTAAACATGTGCATATTAGGTTGTCTTGATTTAGACATTAGAAAATTTAACTACTTTTGTAAATACTATTTAACTTTGTGGTTGAAATTTGGTTACAACAAACTGTGATGACTTTTCCTAGTAGATAACTACAAACTAAACAAATTTGGAATTTTAGATATAATGACAAAAGGGCATTTAGCCCTTTTATATTTTGAAAACTATAAACTTTACAGAAAGCAGTAATTACAAATGATGTTGCTTCAGCTACTTTTGTAAGCTACTTCAGCTACTTTGTATTGTTTTAATACAAAGTCTTGCCTGTCATCTCTAGTCAGAAAATAAACCCTCATAAATGTGTGCCAGAAAAAGTAAATAGCTTATTCTTTTATATATTGTCTTCCTATGAGTAATCTCTTTTAGTAGGTTCAGTATTTTGTTTTTAAGTTTTATAAAATTAAATTGATGGATTTACTTTTTCGTGGTTTAAGAACCAGAAGTGATTTTAGGCAGGTCTGGTCAAATCTCTAACTTCACTATTGTAGGAGAAAAACTCTAAGATGTCCTTTACCATTTTTCTTATTAATGTTATGGCCTTAAAAGTTTCATAACCAGGCATTAACATTCAGTGGCTCCTGGAATCCCTTAGACAGAGTAGAGGGAAAATTTTTTCAGTCGCCCCTAATATTTTCCGTCTTTTTTCTACAGATGTAGGGTTCTTTAAAGACCTCTAAGTTAAAAAAAGAAATATTTTATGTAATTCACGTAAATATGATTTTATGTAGATGTCAAAGAACTAAAACCCATATATATACAGCGTGGCGCATAAGACAATCTCTTTTTTGTTATGAAATAATTTCTTTTTTCTTTTCAGGATAAAATCTTTGGAAATTTAACCATTAATAAAGTTACAACCGAAGAAAGTGTGAAGATAATTTTATTTCTAAGATAAACACTTATTCTAACAGACTGACTTTATGAGCAATTTCAATTTTAGGCATTCTCCTACTGAGCCTACAATAATTAACTTGGTGAAGCGTTTTCAAGAAAAGAGTTCTGTTGCTGATAGGACTCGACCTGGACGAGGTCTCAGTACGTATGTCTAAGAACACAGAAAATGCAGCTGATTCAAAGAGGTTTGAACATGTATTCATACAAAGTTCATTTGTTGCAATTTATACAATCATTAGACTTGCAATAGCGGCTAAATAGAAATATTGGTAAATTTTGTTCAGCCTGAGATAGCAGGATATTGGTGGCAGTAAGATGTTGCAACTCCACATACAGCTTGAGCCACTGCGATGTTTCAAGATTGGAATAATTTCTCGAAATTCCGATTTTTTAAGGCCTCCACGATCACCTGATTGTGTCCTTAGATAAACCTCGAACTATCCGACAACTTAAGCAAACATACAGAAGGAAATTATATATACATACATACATATATACACACACACATATTTTGTATGTTGTTATACGTTGGTATATCCAGCTAAAATGTTTTTTATAACCTGTTTTTAAAATTGTTTTTTAATCTCTAGCAATAAAGTGAAAAAAGTTCAAATAAAAATTAATTTAAATTTATATTTTCTCCCCAAAGTTTTGTTTACACTTAACATATTGAAAAATGAAATTTTATTTTCTTTTTATCTTAAAACATTTTAAAACATATTTGCTGTTAATCATTTAATGGTCCGTGTTTGTAAACTCCAAGAAATTTATATTAATGAATTTGTTCATTAATTTTGGATTCATCATCTTATTTCTAGTTGAGTTTTTGAAGTAAATCTGTTAATACCGCAGAAATAAAAAGATATTTTTCCGCAAAACCCAAACGATATCAAAAAATCTATTTTTTTAAAAATAAGTTTTCGGTGCCAAAAATTTAATGAGTTTTTTAAGAAAGTAATTCTCAAGTCCAGGTATTGAAAGCATTAAAATACCTGACATATTTTGAGCTAAATAAGCTTCAGAGGGTGTTGAAACCATTCTTAAAATGATATATCTTAAGGTATGTAATCCAATTAAAATAAACAAGATTCAAGTTGGCTATAAAAATTGCCTTTAATTCCCTCCACTACAAAACAATTTTTAGTAAAAAATGTAAAAATAGTTTTTATGTTTTCATTGGCGATCAAAGAAAAATATACTTTTCACAACAATAGTGGAATCATATTGATCTATAGCCAATGCTGTTTAAGTAATAAAAATTGTGACGCTTCCGCGATTGTAAATAAAGTTGTGTTGCTTTATCAAATCCAGGTTTGTATTTTGCTGTGTGCGATTGTTAGTTGTGCAGGATGTTGAGTTAAAATCAAAGCTTTAAATGTTTTTTTTGTTTTTTGTTCTTTTTTTTTCGTTTTTGTTTTTTTGTTTTAATATATATATATATATTAAAACAAAAAAACATATATATATATATATATATATATATATATATATATATATATATATATATATATATATATATATATATATATATATATATATATATATATGGAGATTTGAAGCGAGACAGTAGCAGTTTATTTATTATTTATAATTCAAAATAGATAAAGCTTTTAAACTTGCCAAATGCATAATGTAATCAGAAAGCTAAAAATGAAGTTAAAGAGAAAAAAAATTTAGGTTTAAAAAAGTTTACAAAAAAGACAAGTTTTACGTTAGCATCGCTAATTTCATTTCTTAATTATTGACAATCGTTAATAATGATTATTGTAATTTTTTTATGTTAAACGTTCTTCTAGGATCCTCTAAAAATTCAATTTCAAAATAAAACTTCCCTTAAACTTTTAGATCATTGTTTGAAATAATCAAAAATGTCTTTATTATTTAAAATATTATTCTAAAATTTTAGGTAAAGTTTTATTTTGTTTTAAATTTTATTTTTCAAATAAGTTTTTATTCTAGTTTATGACAGGAAATTTTAAAAAAAAATTCCTTTTCAAATTTCTTTTTTTATTTCTGATAAATATATAAGCTCATAAATAAATATATTTGTTTATAAATATATTTAATTAAAAATATAAGCTCATAAGTATTTATAAAGTAAAAAAAAATCAAGTAAAGGTATTGTATTTACAAAAACCAAATTTTAAATAAGTGAGAAAATCTTTTTCACGATCCCAAAAAAAATTATAGAGGTAAGGAGAGTGGAAATATCATTAAGAGTTTGCAGCAATAACCTGTACTTATTTTTCACATACCACTAGGTATATGAATATACTCCCTCCTATCGATATTTACGAGGGAGGGGAAGTCCCTTGCGGGTTTCTAAAATAGTGTTTTCATTAATTACTGACATACTGATGATGTTTTATTGCAACCTGAACTCGATGATATTTTTGAAAACCAAACCGCAGCATTTACAAAAGATTTCCAGAGCTTAGGCTGTCTAAAGGACATCATTACTTCTTTATGTCATTTACAAAGCCACGTCCCAAATGTCTTTTTGTAAATTAAATTTTGCATTTCTTTATTAATTTTTGGTTTCGTAAAAGAATTTTTTTGCTTTTTATAATTTTCTACTACTTACTATTTTTCTGCAAATAATGGGTTGTAATCATTTAATAAATCTTTTGGCATATGATTTTTTTTACCACAAGAAATGAGGCGGATTTTCCATCAAATAGCTCTCCATACTAGTTCCATTATATTTTCTTTTTTCATCAACAAGTTAACTTGAAATTGAAATTCTAGAATTCTATGTTCAAAAAAGAAGCCATTGCATTCATTGAATATTTGAACAATTTCCAATTCCATTTTTGTTTAACCATTTCTTGAATAACAGAAGCATCAACTCTTTTTTATTTAATAAAATAAATGTAAAACAAGTTTCTTAAAAGGAATTTAAAAAACCTTTATTATTTAAGCTAGAACAATTTTAAATGAATAAAGGAGTTTCTCATAAGTATACTGTTGAACCATCCGTTATGTCGAAATATCTCCTTTGCATATCGTGGAATTTGGACACTTCATTAATACTTTGTACATCCGGACACTTTATTAGCCATTTTACAAGCTTAATACTTTTGATTATCGTATATTTAAAATGGTTTTTTGAACTCTGTTGCGCAGATTACTTTAATAGTTTTAAAATAAAACCATTATTTTATGTTTTTCTCCATCGTTATCCCGTTCTATTGATTTTGTTAACAAAAACATATCAAGTTTCTTTTGTCAATGAAAACTTTCAACAAAATGTTGATATATAGCATTATATCTCTTTAGTTTTCTACTGACTGGTGTTAAAAAGCCATCGTTATAAAAGAGGTATCAGAAATTTTACTCTAAGCTCATTTACCTTAAAGAAACTAAAAGCTGAGTAAATTTGTCAGCTCCCATCATGCTTCAATATCTGTTGTTGAAGGTCCTTTTCGTCGGAGCGTTTTTAGATAAAAGTGAATGTCTAGATTGTTCAAACGTAAATACTGTAGTTTACACGTGGATAACAGGTGAAAAAAATTTATTTAAAGCCTCGTTTACTCCTTAAATTTCCAACACCTCAACAACTTTTTAACAAATTTAAAAAAAACAACCTCGTGCTCTGTTTTTTAAGTGATAAAGTTCAAACAGGTATCAGAAGCAGAATTCTCTTATGAAGTTTAAAGCAGAACACTCTTAAGAAATTTAAAACTCTTAAAAAAAATAACACTCTTTACTTAAAAACGACCAATATTTTTTCATGACGTCTTTTGACGTCTTTTGATTTTTTTTTGATTAGCAAAAGTATTTTTTAAAATATTTTTTCCTAACCTTTTTTGTTGTGTTGCAGGTCATAACGGTGAATTGAGGTTTACTAGACCGTCAACTAACCCAAGTACAGCCATAATCACAATAGAATTTGCTTCAGCATTGACACAACCATTAAATATTTATCAATGTAGATTTGATGTGCAAAATGTTTTAAATTCAAAAATTTGGCAATTCACAAATGACTACGAACCGTGGTGTTTAAATGGTGGCAAGTACTATACTGGTTACACAGTGCATTATAACGAGGGAGGGAATAGAGACATAGTATCATTTAAAATTGATGGTGTTGAACAGTGTGGATCTAGTTCCGTCCTAATATCCACCCAGACCCCTACTACCACAACCACTCCTACTACAACTACCACCACTACCACGAAAAAAATTCTTACTACTTCCACTGCCTCCAGCTCTAGTACTAGCACTGTTCCTCGTACAACAACCACTACTTCTACTCCTACAACCACCAAAAATCAAGGCAGCTCTAGTACTAGCACTGTTCCTCGTACAACAACCACTACTTCTACTCCTACAACCACCAAAAATCAAGGCAGCTCTAGTACTAGCACTGTTCCTCGTACAACAACCACTACTTCTACTCCTGCAACCACCAAAAATCAAGGCAGCTCTAGTACTAGCACTGTTTCTCGTACAACTACCACTACTTCCACTCCTACAACCACCAAGATTCAAGGCAACTCATGCGTTCCAAAATATGATTACAAAGATGCATTGACAAAATCTTTAATGTTTTATAAGGCCCAACGCTCAGGTGTCCTCCCCGCTACTCAATCTGACTACGTATCATGGAGGAGAGCTGCTTTTACAAGCGATGGAGTTTCAGTAATGAAAGATCTCACGGGAGGTTATTATGATGCTGGCGATTATGTAAAATTCAATTTTCCTGGAGCCTTTGCAATTACTTTACTTGCTTGGGGTATGATTGAGTTTCCAGAAGGATACCAGTATGCTGGTAAATACACAGAAGGGTTGGCAACATTGAAATGGGCAACCGACTTTTTTATTAAGTGTCATACAGGTTAGTTTTGTTATATTCACAACTTTGTTAACAACAATGACGGTAAAAGTAACAATAACAATAAAAAATGAAAAAAAGTAAAATATATGTTTTGTAATTAATATACTTAGGTAATAATGAGTTTTGGGGTCAAGTTGGAAATGGACAGCAAGACCATCAAAATTGGGGTCGTGCTGATGATTTAGACGATACTCCAAGACCATGCTATAAGTTGGATACAAGTAATCCTGGATCTGATCTTGTTGGCGAAGTTGTAGCAGCATTATCTGCATCCGCTATTGCCTTTAAAAGCACCAACAGTGTGTACAGTGATGAACTGCTGACGCACGCAAAGCAGTTATACACCTTTGCAAACCAATACCGTGGAAGATATTCAGATTCAATTTCAGATGCTGCAAGTTTTTATAGATCTAGCGGTTATATTGACGAGCTTTCCTGGGCTGCAGCCTGGTTATATAAGGCAACTGGAATATCTCAGTACTTAACAGAGGCTGAGAGTCATTTTGCCCTTATGCCACTCTACGCTGGAGAGTTTTCTTGGGATGACAAAAGCCGAGGGGTTTTAATACTTCTCTCAAACATGGCTACCACTTCTAGTTTCAACTACAAAAGTAATGCAAAAGGCTTTTGCGATAGTATGGTTACCAAAGCAACTACTCCAGCTGGTATGGTGTTTATTAGCGAATGGGGATCCACTCGTCACGCAGCTAACATTGCGTATGTGTGTATGGTGTTATCAAAGTACCGTAGCGAGTTGAACTACAATACGTTTGGTCGAAAACAAATTCATACAATCTTGGGAGATGATGGTCGTAGTTATGTCATTGGATTTGGTACAAATCCACCCACCCAGCCTCACCATCGCGAATCTTCATGCCCAAATCGACCTGCAAGCTGTGGTTGGAACGAATTTGGCTCACCAAGTGCTAATCCTCAGATTCTATATGGAGGTTTAGTCGGAGGGCCAGTTTCTCTTAGTGGATACTATGAAGATAAGCGAAGTAATTATATGACAAATGAAGTTGCTGTTGACTACAACGCCGGTTATCAATCAGCTTTAGCTGCGTTGCTTTCAATGCAAGCTAGGGGTGTGTGCGTTTAAACATATGAATCATTGTTTTCATTGGTTTTAACATTAAAATTTTAAGATGATAGATTTGTCTGCTCTTACTAGTGAACTACCGAAATCAAAATTTTGTCTGAGACCAAAGCACTTTTTATTTAGTTCAGTAAAACTGTAACCAAAACCGTGGCCGGAATTTGAGTGAAAAAAATCAAAACATAAAAAAACTAAACCTTAAACAAATGTTTATATGAATGTGTAGACTGCTACCGAGACAGAATTTTCAATTTCCACCATATATATATATATATATATATATATATATATATATATATATATATATATATATATATATATATATATATATATATATATATATATATATATATATATATTTCAATTAAAAACCGCGCGAATTAATTCGTGCGGTTTTTAATTGAAAATTGAAGTTTTATTTCAAAAACTAAATGGATGAATACATTAATGAAAATAGTGTCCATCGCTAGTCACTACTTTCTCCCATCTTTCCAGCAATTTACGAATTCCGTGTCGAAAAAATGCTTCATCCTTAGAAGTGATCCAATCAGAGACCCATTTTTCGATATTTTCTGAAGAAGTGAAGCGCTGTCCAATCAAATCGTTATTCATGCAATTGAACAAGTAGTAGTCAGAAGGAGCAATGTCCGGAGAATACGGCGGGTGGGGTAACACTTTCCATCTGATATTTTCCAAATAGTTTTTGACAGGTTTTGCGACATGTGGTCGAGCGTTATCATGCTGAAAAATGAGTTTATCATGTCTGTTACCCCAATCTGGCCGTTTTATGACCATAGCTTGCTTCAAATGCATTAATTGTCGTCGATAACGTTCTCCATTAATAGTTTCACCAGGTGTCAGAAGCTCATGGTATACCACACCTTTCATATCCCACCATATACACAGCATAACCTTTGCACAGTGAATATTCCGTTTCGGTTGTGATGGACCTGGTTCACCTGACTTTACCCAGGCCTTTTTTCGTTTAGGATTCTCGTAGTAAATCCATTTCTCATCACCAGTAACAATTCGATGCAAAAATCCCTTTCTATTCTGTCTTTCAAACAGCAATTCACAAATGGTCTTTCTTCTTTCCACGTCTCTGTCTTTCAATTCATGTGGAACCCAATGAGACATTTTTTGAATCATACCCATGGCTTTGAGGCGTCTGGAAACTGTTGATTGTTCAACTCCTAACGATTTTGCAAGGTCCTCTTGCGTTTGACAAGAATCCTGATCGAGCAATGCTGCCAATCCTGCATCTTCAAATTTTTTCGGCTGTCCTGGTCGCTCTTGGTCTTCCAAACAAAAATCACCACTTTTAAACCGTGCAAACCACTTCTGACACGTTCGCTCAGCTAGAGCATGGTCGCCATAAACTTTAACCAAAATACGATGACTTTCGGTAGCACTTTTCTTCATGTTAAAGTAATGAAGAAGAATCCCCCGCAAAAACACTTTATCAGGAACAAAAATCGACATTATCAGTTAAATTAAAAATAGTGTTGTTTACGCTTAAATCAAATGATTTATAATGAAAATGATGCGCAATATCAGTGATCTTCGCACGCATGCGTGGCTAAACGAAACGCTGAGACAATAAGCTAGGTTCGTAATCCCTTGTCAAACCGCACGAATTAATTCCTAGACCAAATATATATTGCTCTATTTATACAAAATATTGAGCACTCTTATACGAACAGGAGATATTGTATTTGAATATAATACAACTTAAAATAGCTATATATATATATATATATATATATATATATATATATATATATATATATCGTTTGATTTAGTTTTGTTTTAAAATAATACAAAACTCTTGTTTGTTGAAAAGAGCTCAATATTTAAGAAATTTATTTTGATTATATATAAATTTCAAAACAGAGCGATTTATAATTATAATTAAATTGATAAAGAAAATACTTTTATTATGAAACTTTAAGTTTCATGCCTAACGGCAATCATCAGCCATATATTACAAAATTAAAAACTAAACGTTAAAATTACATTTATAATTACGGTGGCGTGATTTCTTATGACTCCATAAAAACAGAATTCTAAAAGTATAACGTGACGTAAGCGTATCGTGAACCAACCAGGATCAATCTTCGGTATCAAATGAGGAAATAAGGAACTTATTCTTGTGCCTGCACTTCGAGACCATTTTACTCCTTGTATTAAGCAGGTTATCTCCTTTATACATCAAAATTTGAAACTTCTTGTTCAAACAAAGGTTACAAACTTTTGATGCTGGGTTGTATGGTTTGCATTTTTTAATAATCTTCCATCTGACAAAAGGTGTGAAGTTTTTTTCTTTTAATTTCCATACCTCTTTTGATAATCTGTATCATTCTTGTACCTAACTGCATTAAAAGATTTTAAGTGGTTAGCATACCGAGCTTTTAAAGATATTTCGCTAAGCCCTAAATACACTCTTTCTTTACATTCCGGAGTGTCCGAATAGACGGTGGCCTGATAAACAACGTTGTTGGAAAGGCAACGGTTGTTCATTGATAAATCCAAATGTCCAATGTCGTAATTCTAAATGTAATTTTAACGTTTAGTTTTTAATTTTGTAATATATGGCTGATGATTGCCGTTAGGCATGAAACTTAAAGTTCCATAATAAAAGTTTTTTTTTTATCGTTTTTAATTATAATCATATATATCTATATATATGTATATATATATATATATATATATATATATATATATATATATATATATATATATATATATATATATATATATATATATATATATATATTTGTGATTAGTAAAAGACTTATTCACTCAAGAGTACTCAATAGCCAGCTAGCAAGAGCAATTACATTGAAAATACAGTGAAGGATGACAACTTCGTTGGTACTTAAAGTTTCATACCGGCGTACCGGCAATCATCAGCCAAAATACATAATGAAAAAAACGTTACAAAAAGAAAACATTAAAGAAAACGAAAAAACCGTTAAAAATATCGTTAAAAAGAATTGCTATTATTAATGGCTTCAAAATAGTCTTTTACTGTCAAATGACGCAAGCATGTATTTATTCATATGCCTACACATACTCACCAGCTCTTTCTTTTTATTTTATAAGTTTGCGCCTCTATAAATGGCTATTTCAGCTTTTTCATTTAAACTTAGGGCGCATCTTCTTGTTTTTGGTTAATAAAGTTGGCATTTCCTGATGATGCCCCATTTAATTAATGGTTTTCCTTTTTTTTTTGTTTTATGAGCCACACATCCTTGGATAGTTCGGTGTTGTTTTCGTATCTTACAGTATTAAACGACTTAATGTGGTTTGCATACCGTAATTTAAAAGGTGGTTCACTTATATCAATATATACCTTATGTAAATAATTCGGAAGGTCGTAAGAAATAACAGCTTTGTATAGTATGTTTTCAGTCAGGCAAAGTTGATTTAGGGGACAATACAATCTGCTGATACAATTGCAGGATTTCTTATTTTGATCTTCAATTTTGTCGACGATTATATATATATATATATATATATATATATATATATATATATATATATATATATATATATATATATATATATATATATATATATATATATATCTGTGTGTGTGTGTGTTTGTGTGTGTGTGTGTGTGTGTGTGTGTGTGTGTGTGTGTGTGTGTGTGTGTGTGTGTGTGTGTGTGTGTGTGTGTGTGTGTGTGTGTGTGTGTGTGTGTGTGTGTGTGAATCGCTTTTTTTTATAAGCTGGCTTCTCAAGTTAATTTATATTTTTTTACAAATAATAAAAGTTTTACATTTAAAACGGTTGTATTGTTTATATCGGCAGTAATTTTTTGTTAAATCAAGGACATGCTCCATTTAGATAAATAGTTTCTAAATTCATTAATAAGACATTTTCTCAACAACCATGATTTTCAAGCCTTTTAAACAAAGTGTCATCATATTATATTTATTGATTCTTGAGCACTTGTTTTCCTTTTGCCTTCTCTTGCAAAAATCCTTTTTTTTAGTCAAATAATCGATCAAAATTGTTGATATTAATACCATTACTCTCTGCATTGAAATGCGAGAATTTGTTTCATAGACCCAAAAAATAAAACCATCCCCTCGATACAATTCTAGTTTGCTTGGTTTGATTTTTTTTGAAACTCTTTAGGTAGAGTTGAACACAAAATTTTCAATATCAAGCTCTGTTAATCCAAGTAGGCTGCTTTCGATATCTTAAATGAGATTTGATGATTGCGTATCTTCATTTTCATATAACACGTGCAATCTACATAAACTTTTTTGACTTTTTTTGCTGAGCTGCAGCTGTCAATGGCATGAAACTAAATAATCTTTTAATTCTCTTCTACTGCTCGTACCACAAAATTGTATTGATAGCTGAAGTAGATGTAAAATGGAGATTTGGAGCCAGTGGCCCGATGGGCCGATGGATCCAACCCTCCGTTTTACATCTACTACCAACCAATGGTACTTGTAGTTAGCATATGTTGACCACAGTGCCCACGCAAGTGTAATTATAGGGGCTAGAAAAAGATAGTTGGTCACTGGTGATAAATTTTGAAATGCAATGGTTTTCATCCTGAAAGGGCCATTATGAGTATTTTAAACTGCTCATCAATTTTAACCATCATGGTGAGACTTCAGTTCCAGCGAGTTGAAGGTTTTTTTAAAGTTTACATTCATGCAAGCAGCACCAAAAATTGTTTCAAGTATCATTTTGCAAACTTAAGAGTTTACTCTAAAGGTGTCTCTAAGTTGACAATAGGTTTTGACTCGGTGAGAGACTATGAGACATCACTGCATGCATGCCCGTTTTTTAGAAATATATTTCTCCTTTTTTTTTTCATGCATGCACATTATCGCGCCTCATGTCAACCCTTATCTCCACCAATAAGGGTTAACTATGTAAGCAGTTATGCCCGCAAAGGTAAAACATTTTTTCTTTACCAAAAAACATCTTTGAGTCGGCCAGCACCACACTTTGCATTAGCATCCATCACTGTGAATTCTAAATCGCTATGAACAATACCCAGCAAACATTTAGTCTAAAAAAGACGTCTTAAATATGTCTTTTAGACGTATTAGACGTTTTTTATACCTCTAAAAGACATCTTTTTTAGACTCGATGTTTGCTGGGTATCGACAATCGATGATTTTATTAATATCGATGATTAGGCGTTGACGACTTCCAGCGTACCATTGTTACCAGCGAAAATTAGAGAAGAATCACTCTCACTGAGCATTTGAATCGTTTAAACAGATACTCCTCTTTTGGGATGGGATTAATTCACTGTCGAGTACATCAAGAACATCAACAAGAGGTTTAAGTCTCATCTGAAGACGATAATCAAAGCTGAAGGAGAAAAAATTTCGAAAATTTAGCTTTAAGACTTAACAAACAACAAACTTTTACTTAATAAATTTTTGTCCATTTCTAACTGATGTCGTGTTAATTAATTTTTTCATAATGAAATTTGATCGGGTAAATTAGCTTGCCGCGAGCGGCATATTATATTTATGTTACATTTATATATAACTAAATATATTAAATAAAAATATTACTCCGAACTCAAATTCCATTTTATTTAGGTTTTATACAAATCTTAATTTACTAAGTAAGCCCTCAGCTCATGAATGAAAATGAAGTTCTACACAACGACATTTAGAAAATATTAACTTAAATAAAACAGCTAAGAATTTGCATATTGTAAAAATAACAAAATGAACTGGTTTCAAAAAATTTCCTATATACATAATCCAGTTCCAATCCAGTTTCAATCCAGTTCAAATTCATTTCCAATCCAGTTTCAACCCAGTTAGAAATTGTTAAGAATCGTACGCTACAAATTGTAAACAAGTTTCGGAAGAAAAATTACATCAAATAGTCTTATACTACATCATAATTACTATAATATATAACACAAAGTCTTGATTTTACCATTAGCCCTGTCAATGTTTTTTGGTGGAAATGTGTTTAGCGCCCCTTCTTAAGACTTTGGTTTATATTTTCGAAATGGTGAAAGGATATTGAGAACCCTCAATATCCCAAATGAGGACTGAACGACTTTTTATCTACTCCGCATGGCTGATGGGTTCGTAAAACATTCGCATTTTATCCATTATCTAAAACCACGCTGGCAGATGGTAATAGTAAAATGTGAAACGCAAATTGCGAACTTCCTTGCAAACCAATTGTAAGAGCGGCGAGTTTATATGTGAGCGCGTGAGATTTCTGTGTGTGGATATTTTGAGGATGGAGATCTTTTGAATGCGGAGTGTGAGAGTAGAGAAGATACTGTTTACTCTTTTGGGAATGTGTTTGGTTATATTTGGTTACGTTCGTTATGTGTTTGGGTGTTAGGTTGCCCTCAGTGTTGTGTGGGTGACAGGGTGTGGTTCGTGTAACGGTAGACTCCTAGACTTCTAACACTTTAGACTTACGTAAGGCCTAAAACAAAGTTTAATACAATTAATAACAATATAATAATTGCTCAATCGAAACATAAATCAAATAATAATTATAACCACTAATGGTTTTTCTTGTTTCACTTAATAAACATTCACAAATATTTAACTCAACTTACATTCTTACAAATACAGATAAACAATGTAATCAAAAGTAACTTAAAAATATTCTTTTACCATCTATGAATTCATTTGGCCAAAGCGTTTACATATATTCAAATTATTCTCATTTTAAAATGAAGTGAATCATTACTTAAAGTTAAGTGAATCATTATTGATGCTTTACTTAGTTTCAAGCAGTTTTTTAACAGAGAAGTTTCTTCATTGAGAGAAAAAGTTCTGATATTTTTTCTGACTTTGGTGGTTGTCAGCGCAAAAATAAAGTTCATGAACTGGAAAAAAGTCAATCAAAAGTTTCTAGAAACTCTGAAAGGCTATGGTCATTAATTTTTACTTAAGATCAACTCACCGCTTAAAATAAATTTTATTGAGTAATCAAGTTCCTTTTAATTACTTTTTACTTAATTAATTTCTTTTAAAAAAAATCAATTAATGAAAGTTATATATAAATACCGTTTGCGTATGTGTAAGATTGTGCGCGCGTGCGTGTGTATACTTTATATAGAAAAAATTGAGAAAATATATAACTCTATTATATACTATACAGTTATATATTTTTAAATAACTGCAATAAGTAATATCATCGAATTCAAGCAAAGGGAACATGTTTATAAAAACTCGAAAAACTTTAAAATAAGTTAACTTTCCGTTCAAGTTGCCCCTCTACTTCAGCTCTCATAACATTTTTAAGGCTTTTTATGTTTATACTAGATATTGTGTTTATATTTATTATGAGCGTCAATCAAGAGCGTCATAAAAAAAATTATAAGCTACTAAATTTGCAAGGAATAACATTAATTTATGAAAGAAGCATCCACAACATAAATTCATTTACATTTACTAAAAGATTATTGACACACCCTTGTATAACTCTCAACGAAGTTCATTTTGTTAGAAGGTATTAATCTACAGACCCGTACGAAGCTACAGGTCTGTAAAATAATATAAACGTTAGTAGGATAATCACCTGGCTTTTGGGCATTTCAGAGTTTTACAAATGAATTCAAAAATTATTTCAGAGATTTTGAAGTGTGAAGCTGTAAACGATGTAAAATAACCTTTACAGAGTATTTTAACATTTACAATTTATTTCTATATCTTTAAATACAGAGATTAAAAAAAAAATTATCTCAAATTGGTTATTAACCAATTGTGATTGTGAGCGAACTGTTTAGCCTCGATTATTTTTTAGTCTTTATTACTTTTGATAAAAATTAAACAATATTAAAGTTTAGCAAATTTTGAAATCCTTTACACTGAAAAAAATTATTTAAGACGATAAAATATCCGTTTTTAGAAACCGAAACCAAAAAACCACGTGCTCTTTAACCTGACGGCCCTGGTCTATAGAGGTTAAGTACAGTGAGTGACACGGTGTCAAGTATCAGAAATTTAATTTTTTATTTATTTATTTTTAGATTGACATTTTCTTAAAAATGGTTGTAAAAGTGCACACTATTCAAAAATGACCCCATATTTTAATTATGCATTGTGCTTTAATTATGCAACATTTTAAAATTATGCAATCGCATTATTGCTTGCGGCAAAAATACAAGCTTAAGTTATATATTTAAAAAGCCTTCAATTCAAATTACAACCGCTTCATTCAAAGAGAACTGCGTCTATTCGATAAACACTATTTGAATAACCAACTAGTCACCAATCTTTTTAATAAGCTCTAATAATGCATACAACCGCAAAAATATACTGGTAGAGAAATTTCAATCTTGTTCTTACTTGAAATAAAGGTTTGTCAACATGGCGAGCAAGATTAGATAATTTAACAAAGGCCGGATAAAATGAAAAATGCTTAAGACAAAAGAATTTTGGTTACTGACTGCAGTTCTCTGTATCAGGTAAATTGTAAAATTTGATTTCTTTGAAATTATCAACGTTAACCTACGCTAAAGTAACACTGCCTTACGTAAATTGAAGCGGTTATGATGTCACAAAATCTTTTTAAAGTACTTTTAAATTAACCGCTTTTAAATTTGATCTTTTACTCTACGCGTGCACTACGCATTTGTTTTAATTTTATTGGTGCAGTTTGTTAATGGTTAATATGCAGTTTTAATAGAAATGCTTTTGCTTAAGTCTAATAGTTCGCTATATTTTTCAAACTTTGAAACCCATGAACGTCTAAAAGGAAAAAACGTCAAATGATATAAAAGCAGTGTACTTTCATTATTGTTTTTTTACACTTTTTGCAAGTCCATCTCGCTTCAGGTGACACGCATAACACTTTAACAGTTTTTCTAGTTTTCCTAGAAAAAGAAAAAATTATCTAGCTCGACGCTGGATCCAGCTTTTCTCTTTTTTTTAACTATTAGTTGCCTGGAAGCAGTACCCTCTCTCAATAACTTCATGCAATATGACGACAAAACTCTAACTGATCCAAAACGTTTTTAACAGTTAATTAATGGAGTTTCCAGGGGTAACTCATAACCATATCTAGAAAATAGGTAAATAGAACCCATCGCTACTTTTTACCTTTTATGCCAATCGATATAATGATGTGCACTGATCATAAGTATCTACTCCACCCATTCTAGAATTATAGGTAGCAAACAACTTTGGCTGCACTACATATTCTTTTGATTTTGAAATTCTAGACCACCGCTTTACTTGATTCAGCGGTTCAATGCTATCGTAATGGGATAACATAGAACAAACACTATTGTCATCCCACTTTACGCACAAAATTTTATTTGTCTTATCTGTAGTCGTAAGTGTCTCTTGCCATTTTTTTTACTTGTTACGATTCATTACAGGAGATATTTGTTTAAGGTTTTCTATTACAGTTCCTGTTACTTTTATATTTTCTCTTTTTAGATAAAAACCCTTAGCGGAAGTTGTAAAATAATTATAAACAAAAAATTCATTCTTAGACGGTTCTTAGATAATTCATTCTTAGATTGGGGAATTTTTCAAAAGATCAACTTCTATTTTAGCTCCAAGTGGGATTCTTTAGTAGTTTCAGTTTCATTTGGGTTTTTTTCGCAATAAACATCAAACCCATAACAATATCCGGCGAAACATTCATCCGGCGGATATCACCCAGTTTTTGTATCCAAATCTTTCAGTTTTACCGCTGATAAATTGTTTTATAAGGGGGCCGAAATATTTAACCAATGTTTAGTCATAGATATATCTTTATGAAAATATCCCCACATAACTTTTCTATCAACTTATCAGCTAGAGGTCTTATTTTGTTCGTACAATCATTAGAATCTCCAATTTTTGCATTATGGGCTCTATGAAAAAACTTATTTATCTCTAAGTACCCGCCCTTGCTCATGGCATTATAAACACAAGAAACTTTTAAGTCCTCGTCTAGTGACCTATATAATCGTTCCCGCGGTAATTTTTATATCCATTCAAATAGAAAATTGTAAAGAAAGTTTGCATTTCTTGTTGGCCTATTTGAAAAGAGTGGTTATTTTTTCGCCGTGCGTACAAATTTGTTTGATGTGGTTATTTCACTAGAAAAAATCTTTTCAAAACTTGTCTCCGTGACATTGTTAACAGCTTCCTTAACGTTTTTTATGTCTTCATCAAAAGACAAATATTAATGAGGTAGAAGATGGAAAACCTGTTTTTCTCCCGATGCATCTTTTGAAGCACAAGGCAAAGTAGAAACCGGGCTTTCTAAGTTATATTTGTTTTCTTTTCCAAAACATTAGCAACCTCCTGAGCCCATAGAAATGATATTAGCAACCTCCTGAGCCCATAGAAATGAATTCTTTAACTTAGTTATTACCTGAAAGTGGTCAGTCATTAATTTTCTTGAAAAACAACAATATCTTAAATCACAAAAAACACTGAACAATTGCATCAAACTTGGTAATGAGCTGGTAACTTGGTAATGAGCTGGTAACTTGGTAATGAGCTGGTAACTAAGTTTTCCATGGAACCTTAATTTTTGAACATCCTGAAGCCAAAAAATACGATGAGGTTGAATAACTTATTAAGCTGCCTGTCTTTATGTAAACTATAAATAAAGTTGGCCCACTTAGCTACGATTTATAAACATTTTTACATACGATATTTCTACAGAAAGTACGAAGTGAGCAATCGTTAATACTATGACCTTGTATATTCGCGACGTAATATGCTTTTGATTTGTTAAATCATTTGAAGGTGTCACACGATGTATGCTTTATCGCAATTTATCAGAATATTCTGTTAAATAAAGGTAAAATGATGAAAAGTAGAAATTTTGATAACTTGAAAACTGGAAGAATACAGCAAATTTTGCAGCAGGCAGTTAAATGCTTCTACAAAAACAATGTAAATTTAAAGTTTAATTAAGTTATACTTTAAAGTAATCTGGATACTAGAATAGAAAAAAATGATAACTTTTTTCATAAAAACGACTTAATCAACCGGTTTGTCCGGATTATTTGATACTGTAGCTATCGTAAAAAAAAAAAGGCTTACGTTGGTGATTCGCATTTTGATGGTCTTGAGTCAAGATCGCAAGCATTCCTTTAAACAAAAAAATGCAAATACAGTGCAGACTCTTGACACAGCTCCTCTGATACCTTGGGGAAAATATCAAAGCTTACTTTCTGAAGAAAAGATTTATAAATCTAAAAAAACTTAAAGTGATTGCCCCGGCATATAAAAATCTGTAAGATTTGTAGAGAAAAATACAAAAAAATTTTACACTTTATTATTAAATCTATTTCTTTTAAAGCACTATGCCTCGCAATGCTTCACTATGCCTCGCTATGCCTTGCTATACCTCACTATACCTCACAATGCATAATTCTGCCTAAAAATCAGGGAAGAAAAAAAAACAATTAAACGTTTTTCTTTTTTCAGTAAAATAACCATTTTTAATAAATCTTTATTAATTTTGTTTGATTATGTTTTTTCAGCGTTTTTCCATTTTTAAAAGGCTTTTAAATCGTGGCAAAAAAATGAAACCTGCACAGGTATCATTCTTAGAACTCTATCAATGGCATTAGAGATTTTCAAACTTTTTAATAAGCATTTAGAAAAGATTAAGTCTTGTTGCACCAAAATTAACAAGGCTGTGTTTGTTTTGCCCAATGCTAACAAAGTTTTAAAAAATCTCTAAAAATCTTACTGTGTTATATAAAGCTAAATCGTTTCTTAATACCGAATCATTAAAAAGTTAAGTTCTTCGTTGTACACATCTTGTTAACTCACTGCAACACAAAACCATTATTCGATTGTTTTTTTCGGTATTTTCTAAAACAATTGCCAATTAATTAAATTGCAGCGAAATAATTTTTCTCTTTTTAAATTCTAAAAACTCTAACGAATTAATTTTGAATCTAAATTCAGAAAATTCGAAATGTTTTATAAATGTAAGCAACGCATTTGTAACAAATTGGCAACCGATTAACACACGGACAAGTTTTAACGAACGGTGGAATGAGGTGGATTTACACTTCGCATAGCTAAGGGTTTCTGTAACTAAACTTTGTATGCTGCTTTTATAAATAAAAGCTTTTTTGGTGTTTTTTTTTTTTTTACATTTTGATTTATAAATTTTTAATAAATAAGTGTAAAACTTTAAATAATAGGTTAAGACATCGATTTAACAAATGATTTAAAAAAATCTTTAAAAAACGGAAACGTTTGACTCATGGTGTCCCACCCTCGCCTATTTTATCTTTTTTTTTTTTAGTTCATTCTAAATATAGCCACCATTTATCCAAGTTAAGCCACTTTAAGTTTTTTTTTTTTTGTTATTGTTTTTTAATTTTATTTTTCTAAATATTTTGAGCTGCTAGAGATTCATGCGAATCAAAAAAATCCTCATTTGCTTTTGATGACCCCTTTTCATAAGCACGATATTCTTTCCATCAATTTTCCATGAATATTTACTTCAATCTCGAAAAATTTTCCAAAGATGAGACTTTGATCTCGGACTTTTTGCACGGAAGATTCGATGTCAACTGGTTGAGATTTGAATTAACCATAAAGGGTTATCACTTTATGAAATGTTAACACAAAATCAACTTTTCTTTTTAAAATTCACTTTTTATACCTTTTTGATACGAAAGGAAATTTCTCATAGGCATATGAAAATGAATATATTGTTCTAAGAGCCATATTCACGAAACAAACGGTTCGCACAAAATACGTTGAAGTCATTACAAGAAGCATGTCTTCTAAGGACTAAAGTTCTTTTGTCAAGTGACATAAACATAGTCACCGGCAATGTTCTCACTACATAGTTCATGATTGGTATGTCAAATTTTGTTCAACAACGTTTTTGGAACTTTCGTCAATGTGCCAGCTTTGTTTTTGGAGGACGGAACCCACTATAACAAAGGTAATCATGTTGTATTCTTCTATTAGATTACGCAGCAATGAAAGCCTTTGTTAAACAGACATTTATGATAATCCATTAGATCGAACTCTATGACTTTCCGCCAGCACACTTTTTAACCATCCATGCAAAGTTACTAAGTCGGAGTATACAGGGAGGTTCTTTATTTTCCACTTTATGGGAAATTTATGTTTGCCCCGGTAATCACTGCATCTAATTCAGGTATATTTATATGCCTTATGGCATCGAGGCTTCATGGTTAAAAAACATCTTTCAAATTTCTCTCCATCATATTCCAAAACAACTTCCGTCGCTATACTGTTTCGATGAACCGCAATTTTCTTTTATTTGTATTCCTTCGGCAGTCAACGTTCCTTTTACGAGATTAGCAACCTCCAATCTGCACAAAATCTCAAAAAACCATGACTGTTCTTGATCCCCAATCAAATCATCCAGATCTTTACAATGGGCATTATGTTTTGTGAAGCTGCATGCTATTCTAAGCCAGTTTCAACAGGGTGTAGTGTCCTACCAAATGCTCTCATATTGAGAAAAGCCTTCGTTTTCTTCTACTTTCGTCTTTGACATCTTCTGACTTTGGAATTAAATTGCCTCGTTTCCAAACAGCTCTTTCTTTTCGTTCGTAAATGATTGCAAACCCATTGCATACACACGTGCACCGTTCATGTCTATACCACTGACCAATTTCATATTTTTGAGTCATTTCATTAAATCGTCTGATCCATCTAATTTTACGATTATCTTTGACATTAATAGATGACTTCATTGACGAAATAGTTTGTTTAAATGATATAATTTCTAAATATAAATTTTTTTAAAAATTTACTAAATATATATATTTTTTAAAAAACAAAAAGAAACTCTCAGGTGTATAAAAACAATTAAATTGCTCTCAGAGGCGTCACATATACAACGGTTTGTACACAAAATATTGAAGTGCGCCATTAAGACAAGTAAACAACAAAGTTGTTTAGCGTTCAAATGTTCATTAGCACCAATTGCACCTCTTAAAGTGACCGTCAATGAATTTTAGTGATAAAGTTATTGTTGATATTGATGCATAGAAAAACCTTTTAGTATACATTTTTATGGACTAGTGTGTATACGTTATAGAAAATAGTCAAATGAACTAAATGTATTTAAATGAGTTTAAATGTATTTGAAGCTAGTTTGAAATCAGAAGATACCGAAGTAGTTTAATCTATGTTACTCATAAAATATAAGGGCTAGACTTTGTTTGATGGAAAAGAAGTAGTAAAAACTATGTTACTCATAAAATATAAAGACTGTTTGGTGGAATGGAAGTTACCATTTAAAAAATAGTTTTATTGTGATTATACGGCAGATTAAGTTCTCTATATTTATTTTTGGCCTGTGATTCTGCCTAATGTCCAGAAGCTTTCAGAAATTGAATCCAGGTTGTAGATCCTTTAGAGTTGCATACTGATGAGTATTCTGAATAATCAAAGAAGATGCTAATCTTAGAGGTTGTGAAGGTCAGGTTAATTCATTCATACTAAGCTTCAATGATCAACATAATAGGATATTTGTTCAAAGTTTTGTTTTTGAAAGCAATTTTTTTGAAGGTTCTCTCACAAAGCATTGTTTATACTAAATTTTGTTTTTAAAAAGTTTTGCATAGAAAGCATAAAAAGTTGTAAGACAATATTGTTTTTAAAACCAAAATCTGGATTCTCAATTAGAAAACTTCTGTTAAATTTTTAATTGTGCTTTCATTTGCAATATAAAAACCTCTATCTATAGCATCTTAGTATAACTGTTCAAAAAATTTTCAATTTTTTAATATTCAGAAATGAAACGTGTCTTTTCTTTTAATGAATTAAATGCTGAGTTAAAGTATAGCAGCTAAAATGGTAAGCTAGTTCTTGTTTTCTTGCAAACCAAAAAGTTTACATTTTTCAACTACAGTTAGTAAATTGGTTTGTCTAAATTTTCTCCATAGCTGAAATATTTTGATGGAAGTGCTTCCCATGCTTTTCACTCAGTGCTGCAAAATTTTATGGAAAGAAATTCAAATAAAAATGTAAAAGATAAATTTTTGAGGGCATATTACAGCCAAGATGTTACTAAGCCTTGATGAGTTTTTCAGCCACTTCCTGTCATTTGCAATTTTGTTTTTTCT